>NC_083603.1:48061514-48362061 GCF_029168945.1 Cannabis sativa
CGAGAGGAAGGGTAGTTTTGTCTAGGATATTACGATAGGGGTTTCCTCTCTCACCATACTTGTTCTTATTTTATGGCGAGGCTCTATCAACTCTCATCTTACAAGCTGAGTCTAAATTTGAGTTAATAGGATTTAGGTGTCCTAGATTTGGACTGAGGGTGTCTCATTTATTCTTCGCTGATGATAATCTCATCTTTGAAAGGGCGATTGTTGGACATACTAAGAAAATTCGGCGTATCCTGCAGACTTATGAGTTGGCTTCTGGCTAGAAGATCAACTATGAGAAGTGGGCAATTACATTTGGTCTGAATGTCTCTCAAGTGGATCAGAACGAAGCATTTCAAATTTTGGGATTGACATCTATGGTCACTCATGATAAATATCTTGGCCTGCCGACTGTTTTCGAAAGAAATAAGAAGCACACCTTTGAGAGAATATGTGAGAAAGTGCAGAAGCACTACTACAAACTACACTTTTGGTGTTAGTTTTAAACTCACACTTATACCTATAGTGTCAGTTCATAGAACCGACACCTATTCTACTGAGACAAAACGTATATTTTTAGTGTCGGTTATGAATTGAGACTTTTGGGCATTGGTGTCGGTTCTCAACCAATACTTAGAGATGTGCTATTAATTTTTGTATTATATGTCTCGGTTTAGAACCGAGACCACCAAAAAAAAACAAAAAAAACTTTCAGATCTGACGATGAATTACTCCGAGCCAAAACTAAGATCCAAACAATAAAATTTACATTATCAAATCCAAAAATAAAATTTACATATTCTTAAAACTGTATAAAACACCATCATAAACAAGCGAATAAATTTCAACAGATCAATCCAAAATAAATTGCACTCCAATTTATTTTATACAATATAAGCCTTATAATAATAATTTATATATCAAAATATAAATTCTTTGACACATTTACAGTAAAATATACATCAAATAGAATTAAAAATATAAACCTAAACGATATTTAGAGATAAAGACAAAACCAAAAACCCATTTAAATAAAACAAAAAAATTGACTTCTTTTGGCTCATTTAAAACCAAATGGCCAGGTACTAAGATTCAATTACGACGAGAGAGAAATCGAGAGAAATGGAGTGCGAGAGGGACGAGAATGTTGGGGTTTGGGGTTTTGGGGGTCCCTAAGCACGGTGGTAACCACCTTATGGCCAAACGATGGTCGAAGGCACCGTCTAAATGTAAACCAGAGAAGAGAGAGGGTCAGCAACCTCTCATCTCTAGTTTTCTCTGGTTTTGGGGTTAGGAGGGCGGTGACCCCTTGTTTGTTGTTGCAATTGAAGAAGACTGAAGTTGTTCTAGTAATGGCAGCACACGAAGGGAGAATAGAGAGAGGGGATGGTAGAGAGAGCAACAGAGAGAGTTGGGAGCAACAGAGAGAGAAAGGATAGTGTTTAGGATTTTCTCTAGGGTTATACAATATTCCTTATATACTCTTTAAGAAAAAATTGATACAACTAAAAGTTAAAAAGATTTACATTTTAAAACTTTAAGTGTCAGTTTATAATTGAGACCAAAAGATCTTTTAGTCTCAGTTATGAATCGATACCTATACTCAATTTATATGTATATATATTTTCTAACTTTTTTTGGTCTCAGTTATATACTTTTAGTGTCGGTCTACTAACTGACACTTAAAGTCATTATAGGTGTCAATTATAAATCAAGACTAAAGAGTTAGGATGGTCTTTAGTATCATTTTTTTTTAAATATTCCTAGAACTGACACCAAAAGTCTATTTTGTAATGTTGATGAGAATTCGTGGTTGGAAACGTAGCTTTCTCTCAGCTGGTGGTCGTGAGGTACTTATTAAATCAATTCTCCAAGCTATTCTAAATTACTTGATGAGTGTGTTTAATTAAATTGCTGATATATACGTGTGAAAAATTCAAGTCAATAGTAAGAGAAGTTTGGTGGGGGACCAATGGGGTTAACCAAAAAATCTCGTGGATTAAGTGGGAGAAAATTTGTAAGCCGAAGACCCTGAGTGGTCTTGGATTTCGTAATTTTTGACTATTCAATAAGGCTCTGGTAGTAAACAAGTATGGAGGATAATAAAATTCCCTACCTGCTCAGGTTTTAAAGCATAAGTACTTCCCCCATTGCTCGATTGTGGAAACTAAAGAAAGAAGTGGGTCTTCCCATCTATGGACCAGCCTTGTGTGGGATATTAAGTTAATTCAAAAGGGCATCAGACATGTTATTGGTGATGGTTCTCAGGTAAGGATATTTTGTGACCCATGGATACATGGACATGTGAATTTTCGACTTATTACTAGTCTTGTGGATGGAATCACTTTGGTTAATGAATTTATTGCTACAACGGCGAATGGGATGTTGAGAAATTTCAGGGGACGTTTCTTCCAATTGATGTTGAGGCTATCTTATCTATTCCTTTAGTGAGAGGTGTGTATGGATGGTGCTGTCACTATGACCGGGAAGGTGTTTATTCGGTCAGGAGTGGCTATGTTGTGGCATGGTCCCTTCAATTTGCTGAGGGCGTTATTGATTCATCTCGATTGGTGTAGTGGTAGAATGGTATGTGAACTTTGGGTGTCCCTCCAAAATTAAAGCTATTTACATGGCACCTATTTAACTATGCCATCCATGTATAGCTACGTAACTTGGTTCTCAGAAAGTTATAGTTCCTCTATGTTGTTCAAGATGTAGTGAGAATTTTGAGATCCAGTTAATTCTTTATTTTTTTGTCATGTTCTTACTCTAGTTTGGGAATAAGTAGGATTACTATCTTCTATTCATAGATATGTTAATGGCCTGGTATCGAACATTCTTAATGTTCTTTTTTTATGAACTTTCTCAGGATGAGTTCGAGTTGATGGTGATGTACCTTGGTGGATTTGGTATGATAGAAAATTTGTATTGTTTGGTAAGACACAATCAAGAGTGGCAATTCTTCTCGAACTAGCTCAGTGGGCCTTGGAAGAATTTTGAGAGTACCAATGACTTGGTATGAGGATGAAAACATCTAGTAGTATTGGCAGAGCCACCACAAGGTGGTGTCCTCCACCAATGGGGCACTTCTCTTTGACTACCAACGCTTCAATAAAATCGGGCAGGGTTTGTGGGGAATTGGGAGGTGTGATTCAGGATAGTGAGGGCTGGGGTGGTTTGGGCTTGTTGGGCAGTGGGGGTGGTATGGGAGTTTGGTGTGAATTTGACGGAGTTGCTTGCGGTTAGATTGGGACTGGGTATTGCTCGACAATTTGAATTAATTTCTATCTCCATTATAGAAAGTGATTCGACAGTTTTCATAGGCTGGATTAATAGTTCGAATTCCAATAACGTACGTCAGACAAATATTTTTTATGTTATTTCTTTATTAACAATTGTTAATGGTGTTCTTGCAAGACTATTTTGTACTCTACAAATAGTATTGCCCATGCACTGGCTATTTTTGTTACTAGTTCTTTAGGAGAGTATATTTAACCAGATACTTGTCCACACTTTATTAGTTCTCATAGTTAATTTATTTTATTGAATTCTATCTTTCTTTCAAAAAAAAAAAAAAAAAACTTGCTCAAATCTTTGCATAGTAAATAATTATGATGTTTTTATAGGAAAGTTTGTTACAAGCCAAGCCTTTGAATGGTCCAGTAATTATATTTTTTTTAGCAGCTATAATGTTGAATGTTAAACTTAGGGGTGTGCAGAAAGTCATCCAATCCAATTCCAACCGACCGATCCAATCCCAACCGATCCAATAGAATCGGATATCCAATCATAATTGGATCGGATCGGATGCAAATTTTAAAAATCCAATTGGATCGGATCGGATGTTGGATGAGACATCCGATCCAATGGATAACCGATCCAATCCAATCCAATATCATCCAATGTCCATCCAATCATATTTAATATTTATAATTTTATATATTTAATTATTTTATTTAATATTTTATATATTATTTCATTATCTATGTTAGATTATTAGGTTTTAAATTATGTTTTTTCATATATATATATTTTTTAGTGGTTAAAATGGATTGGATTCATCCATGGGATCCATTGGATGGATCCAATCCAATCTAATAAAAAACCAGTTAAAGCATCCAATGGATAGAACCGATCCAATCCAATACATCCATTGGATCGGATCGGATCAGATGACTCAATTCAATTGGATTGGATCGGATGGAAAAATCCAATATCCAATAAATAATTGGATTGGATTGGATGGGTCAAAATCCATTGGATGTGATCCAATGAACACCCCTAGTTAAACTGTCATATATAATAATAATAATAATAAAATAATGTATATTATTATGATCAATAACGCGTACGTAACATATAGATTTACAAAAAACAATTAAATTAAATAAATAAAGAAATAACGTGTAACAAATATTCATTTGAATAAAAGATTTAGTCAAATATATATTTATTTTGAAAACAAAATAGAGAGTGTAGTAATTAAGTAATTGAAAAATATCGTAAAAAGTAGTAATAATGGCCGAAGAAGAAGAACAAGATCAGTCCACAACGGCAAATGTTACAACAATGGCAGAAGAACAATCTTCTTCTTCTTCAATATCACATAAAACTATTAAGAGATTCGACTCTTTCGATATCGAATCTCGCACCTATTTAGGTCACGGAAGCCATGACGGCTCAAAGGTGCCTGATTATTATTATTTTCTCTTTTCTTAATCTTTTTATTTAGATATTATTATTGAAGAAAAATGATTTATTTTGTTTGATGGATGATATGATTATTAATAATCAGGTTATGAAATGGTCAACGGTATTACACTTAGCTTTTCAAAGCATTGGAATTGTTTATGGTGACATTGGAACATCACCATTGTATGTGTATGCAAGTACATTTCCTAATGGTATCATCAAACATGAAGATGATATTTTGGGTGCTTTTTCAATTATCTTTTATACAATCACATTAAGTACTTTGGTTAAATATGTCTTCATCGTATTGAGGGCAACTGACAATGGTGATGGTACGTATATTTATATTCTTTATTTTCTTTATTCATTAATTTTCTCTAACCCTAACTGTACATGTTAATAAAATATTTACCTTATTAGTTTCGATATTATATATGCTTATATGTATCTGAATTACATATCAGATCTGATTGTGTAGGAAAATCAGAAATTAATTAATTTACCATGAAAATAATATGATTGATGAGTATGTGTATAATTAGTATGCTTGGTTGGAAAGAATAAAAACAAGAATAATATTAAGAATAAAAATAGGAATAAGAATAGTGGGAAACTAATAAAAATTCAGAATGGTCTTTCTTTCAACTTTAAAATAGAATAACTATATACTGAAATAATGGAAAATAATGTGGAGTGATAATCTAATACTTTAAATTAAGGCAACCAATCAAATGGATGAATGAAAATTGAATCATTTCTATTACATTTCATTTCATTATCTCTAACAAAACATGACTTAATTAGTGTTTCTATTGTTTTGAGTGTTGAAAGTAAATTAATTAAGTTGCAGTATTAGTAGATTTACTTTCTAAAATGGAGATTAATTCTTTTTCTTTTACTTTTTTAATAGGCATTTGATTTTATGTCATATATAAATAATTGTTGTAATGTTTGTAGGAGGAACGTTTGCGTTGTATTCTCTAATATGCCGATATGCTAAGGTTGGATTGACCCCAAGTGAGCAAGCTGAGGACACCAACATCTCAAATTTTAAGCTTGAGTTGCCCACTAAACGCGTGAAACTAGCAACATGGGTTAAATCTCGTCTTGAGAAAAGTGACATTGCCAAATACTTCTTATTAATTGTCACCTTTCTTGGAACTTCCATGTTGATTGGTGATGGTATCTTTACTCCATGCATTTCAGGTACCAAAATATAAATACAACAAGTTAAGTTGACTCATTATATTCACTGTACCAAATCATGTAGCGGGGCAAGATAGGTACTTTGTCTCTTACCACTAACCTTTAGAAATAGAGAAATGCTAAAGGGCACTAGCGGTGCTTAGCACCCTCTTATGTGTTAATATTGTTTTTGGTCCAACTAAATATCGAGTCCCATATAATTTAATATAATAGCTTTTAAGAAGTATCACTATAATCGAAACCCGACATGTACATTGAGAAGGTGCTAGGCACCACTAATGCCTAATAGCAATGCTCTTAAAAATAAGTTGGGTTAATTTGACTTGCCTGCATTTTGCCCTTATTAACTGACGAAAAGCTACTTAGTTGAGAGAGGGCCTTGGTTCCCAATTTTTTTTTTTTTATTTCTATTATTTAGAAAAAAAATTATATAAAAACCTTTATGTTCTTCAAAAATAATTTCATTGAGCCTTCCTAATTTTTCCCCTTACTTTTTGGCCCTCTTGAACTCAATTGCTGCCCTCCATTTCTGTTTGTTAACTTGGGAAGAAAATTCAACAAAAACTAAAAAATAATAATTCTCCAATTAATAGATGATAATTAATTGGTATAATACAAACTAATCAAGATTAATTTTACCTTATTCAAAAAAAAAATCAAGATTAATTTTACCTTTGTTGATGGCAGTTTTATCAGCTGTTGGAGGTATTAAGGAAGCTGACCCTAGTATGACACAAGGTAATTAATATATACAATATAATTATCTCAATAAATCATATATAGTACGATAAATAATTAATTCAATCATTTCTTCTTAACAGATAAAATTGTTTGGGCATCAGTAGCAATCTTGATTATGCTATTTATGGTTCAAAGATTTGGAACTGACAAAGTGGGCTACACATTTTCTCCATTACTCTTACTATGGTTTGCACTTATTAGTAGCATTGGACTCTATAATTTCATCAAGTTTGATTGGACAGTCATCAGAGCCATTAATCCAGGTTACATAGTAACTTATTTTATCAGAAACAAAAAAGATGCTTGGCTATCTCTTTGTGGCACAGTACTATCCATTACAGGTACACATATTCAAAATAAAAAACTATCAGAAAAATTATACAATGATACATGAGTACACTCTAATTTTCTATTATAATCTTTTAGTCAATTAACACTTCTCATTAAACATTGGAATTATATAATATAATGTTTCAGTGTTTCACCATATATCAATGCAGGAGCTGAAGCTTTATTTGCCGATGTGGGACATTTCTCAGTGAAGTCCATTCGAATAAGCACTTGTTTTATAACTTACCCAGCTATTATTTTAGCCTATGCTGGACAATCTGCTTTTCTTCGCAAGCATCCTGATCTTGTTTCAGATATTTTTTACAAGTCAATTCCAGGTGATCAAAAGAATAGCAGATCGACTTAAGCAATTTTCTTTCTTGTGAATTCTAATAATGAATAATTAATTAAAAATTGTTTGTATATTTTTGTTTAGGTCCTATGTACTGGCCAATGTTTGTGGTGGCTATATTGGCAGCAATCATAGCTAGTCAATCATTGATTTCTGGAACATTTTCAATAGTCCAACAATCTCTTTCTATGGGATGTTTTCCACGTGTGAAGATTATTCACACTTCAGCTACTCATAAAGGACAAGTTTATATTCCAGAAGTTAATTATCTTCTCATGGTGGCTTGTGTTGCTGTTACTTTAGGCTTCAAAACTGGTGTACAACTCGGCAATGCCTATGGTACTACATATAAATGCTCTATTATATTAATGCAATATATATTTTTCCATTTACTACTTTAAAGCCTTTGAATATTACTAAAACATATACATGTACATGTACTATATATGTATAGAGCTAAATATTACTCACAGAACTTTGTATGGTATAGTATCCTTTGGCTTAGTTTTCTGTAAACTAATTTTAGGGTTTTAGAATAAAAAATAAAAAATTCTTAATTAATTAAAAGACTTACAAAAGGACTCCAGTGAGAAATTACTTTCATAATTAGACTAATATACATTATGTTTAGTTTATTCATATCTAAATACTGAGAAATTTTTTTATATATCTTATACTTTTAGCTATAATTTTTTTTTAATAATATTCAAATTATTTATAGGGTTTTAGAACTAAAAAAATTCATTTTAAAGTGTTTGGATAAAAAATAAAAAATTCTCAATTAATTAAAAAAACTTACAAACTCTTTTGTGAAACTTTTTAAAAATTAAAATAATACATAATTTTAATTTATTCACAATTTTTTTTTCTAACAATATCCAAGGCCGGCCATGGACATAGGCGGGCTAGACCCGCCTACGGCTCACTCATTTTAGGAGCCCAAATAAAAAAATACTTTTTGAAAAATATATATATTTTTTCTAATAATTTTAAAAATATCATTTATCTTTATAGTAAGGACCTAAAAAAATTTTTTTGCCTGTAGCCCATTTCAACTCAGGATCGGCCCATTAATATCCAAATACATTGAGAAAAATTATTTATCTTGTACTTTTAGATATAAGCAAAAATAAAATATTAACCAAACAGACCACACTTAACTAATGCAATGTAGTAGTTAGTCTCATCTCATTACATAATATAAGTAATGATTTACAAAGAAAATTACACAATTGATACTACATATGATTGCATATACATTTCTCATTACCTTTTATTAGTCATAACATTATTATTATCTCATGCCATATACAGGGTTGGCAGTGGTATTTGTAATGATAATAACATCATCTTTCCTAGTGATCATCATGACAGTGATATGGAAAACTCACATACTTCTCATACTCTTATACATTGTTACAATTGGTACAATGGAGGTTATGTACTTGACCTCAGTTCTCTACAAATTTGACCAAGGAGGTTACCTTCCTCTTGCTTTTGCCACAATATTAGTCACAATCATGTTTGTTTGGCACAATGTGTACTTGAGAAAGTACAAGTATGAGTCAAATAATAAGGTTTCTCCACAAATGGTCAATGATATTATGAACAACATAAGAATTACTCGAATGCCTGGGATTGCTCTATTCTATTCTGAACTTGTACAAGGAATTCCTCCAATTTTCAAGCATTACGTGCAAAATATGCCCGCATTACACTCAACACTCATCTTTGTCTCTAAAAAATCATTACCAATTAGTAAGGTTTCACCAGAGGAGCGATTTTTGTTTCGCAGGCTTGAGCCTAAGGAGTTGAACATGTTTCGCTGTGTCGCGAGGTATGGTTATAGGGATTCGCATAAGGAAAGTGAACCCTTTGAGAAAATGTTGGTTGATAAATTAAAGGAGTTTATAATGAAGAAGAATAGTGAAGAAGTCATAAGTAGTAGTAATGAGCAAGAAGAACTATTAAGGAGTGATGAGATTGAAAGAATTGACAAAGCTTTTAATGATCATGGTGTTGTTCATTTGATGGGAGAAAGCCAGGTGTTTGCTGGTGCAGGAGCTAATTTGGGTAAGAAAATTTTGATTGATTATGCTTATGATTTCTTGGTAAGAAATTTGAGGCAGAGCAGTAATCATTCATTTGATATTCCTCACAAAAGAATGGTCAAAGTAGGGATGACTTATGAGCTTTGATTAATAAATTTACTTATTAGTTAAGCATGTCTTGTTTAGTTTTATTTTTTTTAATAGTGTTCCTTTTTTGTTTTATTTCATTTTGTGTTTAGTTATAAATAAATAATGTGCAGATTTTTTTCCTCTTTTATTAATAGTTTTTGGCCCCTTAACTTTTTCTCTGGCTCAGTCATTGGTTATATCAGAGAAAACTAAAATGTTTTGATTGTGATTAATGTTGAAGAAAAAAGGGAGAAAAATAAAAGAAAAATCTTAGCTTGAGAATTGAGTTCTGTCACATTATATTTATTTTAATGACACAATTACTACTAGTTTTTGTGATCTCAAATTCTCAATGTTATGAGTGAGAGTCCAACTTAATTCCTATCTCTGTCAAACAATCTAATAACAAGTTGAGACAATTGTCATAATTGGATCTCTCAAAGGAACAATAATAGACAATTGTCCAGCTCACCTTAGATCCCTATTTGTTAAGGCCTTTCAAATAGAGTAAACAAGTGAGTGAAAGAATATAATAAAAGAAAGGGAAAAAAACTTGCTTTTGTAATAACATATTCTTATGCTGGAGCTACAAATTAAACTTGGATAATATTAGACAAATGATCAAATTAGTGATGGAAATTTCTATGCTACTGCACTTCTACTTGACACCTATCGTAATGATAAAACGGCTCGTCTCGCTGTAACCTTCTTTTGAATTCTCAAAACTTCTGGCACTCCACCCTTGTAGGGACAGAAAACTCATCGCTGTCTTGGCTGTGCTACCGAATGCTCTGGGAAAGTCAGAATAGGAGAACACTCATCTGGGTGGGCTTACTACTTAGACGCTTTCTTTGGTATATGTAGTATATTTTCAGTTTTATTATAATAATAGTTTAACACAATCATGCAATGGGACAATATGGTCTCAAAAACCTTAGCCAAAGAGAATATGAATGATTAGAAAACTTTGATTGAATAGTCATATGGAAGTTTCCATACTTGGACTGTTGGAAAAAGTCTTCAATGTCTTTTTTACCTTTCCACTAGACTCACATCACATGGTCCATAATTTATTTTATTCTTTTGCTATAAAATGAGTGTTTGTTTGTTGTCGTTTGACAATAATGATAGTTTTTTCTTGGTAAACCAACAAAAATGACTTGTCGTCCATTACACATGAAAAACGAACGACTTCTCGTTTGAAAATTCCCTTTATTTATAATAACAAACGACTTGTAGTTTTTTAATATGCATGAATTATTGTAATAATATATTAGGCCACAATGATGTGTGTTAGTGTGCAAATAAAGTTCTACATTGACTAGAAGTGGAAAGAATCTTAGGTATATAAGGATGAACACTATTACTATTGGTTTGAGGTCTTTTAAGAAGGTGCTTAAGAAAAAAATAGCTTAAGTGCAAAGAAAACAATATCACGTCAAGAGTAGAGATGGATGGTGTCCGATATCCCAACACTCTATTTTTTGAGTTGTGTTCCATTAATTTTCTTACATTTATAAAAAAAATTAACCATCACCACATGTGCAGCACAATCTACGAAAAACTAAATTAACATATGATTACTGTAAATTAATTCAATTTGCATTATTTTATCAAATTATAATTAATAAACGACTCTAAAATTAACATTATCAAGAATATTAAAAAAAATATTTAATACAAAAATTATGCACTGCTTTTGGAGCCGTTTGCACTCATCATCTTAACCAAAATTAAATTTTATAATCATTCTACTCTATGCACTGTTTGCTACAATAATAATTTTTCTCTCTTTGTAATTTTTTCTACTGTGAAAATTTTGATATGGGTGAAGTAGTTGGTGGAGCGCTTCTCTCTTTGCTTTCCTTAATCCTTTGGCGAAAAAGTTACCTACAGAGATGAAGGACTTTTTCAAAGAAAAAGATGTCATTCTCAAGTTGTTAAAGAGCTTAAAACATTGCTTTCGACAACTGATCTACTGCTCATTGATGCTGAGGAGAAGCTCATCAAAGAGGAAGTTGTGAGAAAGTGGCTTGATGATGTCAAGGACATCATTTATGATGCAGACAATTTGGTATACATGATCGAGGCTGTGAAAGACCTTTTCAAAGGAAAAGATGTCATTCTCAAACTGTTGAAGGAGCTCAAAATATTACTTTCCACGACTGGTCTACTGCTCAATGATGTTGAGGAGAAGTTCATCAAAGAGGAGGATGTGAAGAAGTAGCTTGATGATCTCATCATTTATGATGCAGACAATTTGGTTTACATGATCGATATGAATCATGGCAAAATAAACAGGAAGGCGAATCTCGTAGTCGCGGCTACAGTTGTACTAGTAGTAAGGTACTCATGAAACTCATGATCTCATCATCAACTCCTTTAACTTCTTTTGATAAAGACATAAAATCTAAGATAGAAAAGACACAAAGGAAGCTTCTTTTAGAGAATAAAGATGTTAGTTTAGAGCGTTGAAAAAAGTATAAGCTTCCAGTTAGAGCGTGTGATCCTCTGTTAGAAGAATCTAGTGTTTATGGAAGGGATGCTAATAAAGAAGAGACTATGAAGTTGATACTTTCAGATGATAAGATCGGGGACGATGATGACAAACTATCTGTAATTCCAATTATGGGAATGGGTGGTATTGGTAAGACTACTCTTGCTCAACTTGCATACAAGGATGATAGGATCGAGGAGAAGTTTGATACCAAAGTACGGATTACAGTTAGAGATGATAAAATTGACTATGTGATAGTGATGGGGTTAATTGTTGAGAAACTCACTTCTAAGAAATATGAAATTGAGGAACTGTACGATCTTCAAGATGAAGTACAAAATACTTTGAGGATAAAGAAGTTTTTATTTATTGTTGATGATGTTTGGGATGAGGATTCAACCAAGTGGGATGTTCTATAAAAGTTTCAAATCATGATTGCATGGAAGCAATATTATTGTGACAACATGTAGCACAATTGCTGCATCAACTGTGACAATATAGTCAATTTATCAGTTGAAGGGAATATCTGAGGTTGTTGGATGGCAGTTATTTGCTAATCATTCCTTAATTGATTAGACTCAGATGAAAATGATACTGATATTAAAGAAATTGGAAGAAGAATTGTTGATAAGTGTAATGGTCTTGCAATAAAGTCAATTGACAATCTCTTAAGAGGGAAACATAATAAGGGAGAATGGGAGAACATTCTTAATGATGATATATGGAGATTTTATGAAAGAAAAAATAATGGTGTTCTTCTAGAATTTGTGGTTGATTTACTTTTATCTACCTTCTAATTTAAAGTCTTGTTTTACTTATTGTACTCAACTTCTTAAAGATTATGAATTAAAAAAAACGGAGATAATCTTGTTATGGGTGGCTGAAGGTCTTTTACAATCTCGAAACACAAGGAGTGCTTTAGAGACGAATACTTCCAAGATCTAATTTCTAGGTCATTTTTTAACAATCAAGTGCGAATGAATCAATTTTTTTCGTGCATAATCTACTACATGATCTAGCAATGTTTTTGTCTGGTGAGTTTTCTCCTAAGGTTTGCCATCTTTTTGGAGTCGTCACAACATGGTGAATAAGCTAATGAGCTTAAGAACTTTGAGGATATCTAAAGTCAACTACTTCTTGCCCAACTTATTATTATACCGATATGTATAAAAAATTACTGATCAAGATTAGCTTTCTGAATTTGTTATCAAAAAAGATTAGCTTTCTAAATTAGACCATTTGCACAAATTATTCCTATGCTTAAGAATACTATCTATAAGAATGAATTTGATCAACAAGTTTCTTGATTCAATAAGAAATTTGAAGTATTTAAGTTACTTGAAGTTAGATTGTTATGGTATTGAAGAGATACCTAATACAATTAATGCATGTACAATTTAGAGACATTATTGTTGAAGGTGTGTCATCATATTACTCGACTACAAACTGATAATTTAATTAAGTTGCAACATCTCTGTGCTCACTTATTTATAAAAGAGATGTCATTACAATTTGGTAAGCTAAAAAATCTTCAGACACTTAATATCTTTTCAGTGAGAAAAAGTAAACATTCTGGTAGCATTAAGCTATTGAAAGATTTTTAAGATCTACACGAGAGTCTTTGGATTCAAGGAATAGAAAATGTTAGTGATGTTGAAGAAGTTTCAGTTGTATCGTTAAAGAGTAAGAAGTTTCTTAATTAGCTATCTTTGGAATGGGAATGTAAAGCCCGCTTAGTTAATTTGGAAATTAGCAGTTGGTTATGATTAATTAAGAAATTATTTATAGCTATTTAAATAATTTATTACTGTTATTTATGGAATTCAGTAGTTGCATATTTTGCATTTCCGGTGCCCGGTATTTTGGAACTCGGCGTTTGGCTCAGTAGAAATCACAACTTAGTATGTTAGTAGTTTGGGGACGGGTTTTAGACATTGGGAATGTCGGGAATGGCCGGGAATTTAGAATGTCCCAAAAAATACCCCTTTAGTATGAATTATGTGGTTTAAAGCATGTTAATTGAAGTTAAATGAGTTGTTTTGATAGCATGTTAGTTAGGTTGTTCAAAGCTTTGAATTTTCAATGCAAATATGTGATTTTTGGGAGAAAAGGTTCTATTTTATTGCTGTGATGTTGAGGATGTTTGCTTGAGTTTCCAGAGGTTATTTTGAGCTTGATTATGTAGAATTAAGTTGGTTTGATTGCTTGTTAGGTGGATTTGCTCAAGTTTGAGTTTAGAACTCAAAGCTTGAGCTCCAATGGTGATTTTTGATTCTGTGGTTTCTGGGTTAGTTTGAGGCCTTAGAAATGTTCTAGGGAAGGTATAGAACAGGTCTGGAAAGTTTGAGGTGATTTGGGGTTGAATTGTGCAAGTTATGAGAATTTGGGTTTGCTGCCTGCGAGGAACCGGAATTCCGGTTGTACATCCGGAATTCCGGATGAGGGTTCTGAATTTTCCAGAACCGGAATTCCGGTTGGGCAACCGGTCTACCGGTTGGGGAAAATTCAGGGACCCTAGTTTTCCTCGTTTTTATGTTTTAGGGGGTATTGCCATGCTTTTTATCGATAGGGAAACTTTTAGTTCCTAGTTTTAGTCCCCGGGAAGTGATTTAGCGTGTCACTTATAGCGTTGTGATTTTTATGGTTTAGGAGCCGATGTCCGTCAGCTCGGCTTCGGTTCCGGTCGGGTTGGCCAAGCACACCTGAATTCGGAATCCAGGTAAGATTAGTATAACAGTATGCATATGTAGATTACATGTTTAGCGAGCATGTAGGAAGCCTATTAGATTACATTAGTTGTATGTTGGCTTCGAACCATCCAACCCTGTCACGTCGGTACGGTACCGGAGTATGACCAAGAATGAGTATGACCGGTTTGACCGATCAGTGACACTTGGTTGGTGGTTCCGTGCTATTGACGTATCCCGTCGGTACAGCCGGAGTATGACCAAGAAATGGAGTATGACCGGTTCGACCGATCGGGAGGATATAGTAACACGTCGGTACAGCCGGAGTATGACCAAGAATGAGTATGACCGGCTCGGCCGATCGGGTTGTTACGTGTCAATAGTACCGTCTCTATGAACGTTCGAACTCGGTACCATGTTGGACATGGCAAGAGTGGCTCGGCACCATGTTGGACATGGCGATGGCGGGACTCGCATCGTGTTGGACACGGCAGTTAGTTTTATGTATGATATTATTATGCTTTTCTTACTGAGTCTGTCGACTCACAGTTTATGTTCATGTGTAGGTAAAGGCAAGGCTATAGCTGATGGACCGTGAGCGAGCTTATGAGATTGTACATGTCGGGGCGGTTAGGCCTGGAGCGTACGATCATCGGGACAGCGAGGCTGATTTTTGTAACTGGTCGTTAGACGACTTTTATTTTTGTAACAGTTAATCAGTTAAATCTTTTTGTAAATGATTTTTTATAATCGGGATCCCGAGTCTTTTGTAATATGGTTTATAAGTTTAATTAAAAAGCAAAATTTTAATTAATCACGTTTTTCCATAAACCTCGTTGATTAGCAACGAGCTGCACAGTACGTTTAAAAATCACGTAATACGCCTAAGGTAGTTAGGGTGTTACAATTTGGTATCGAGCCGCGTGTTGTCTTCCGAAGATCGTCACGACATGTACAATCATCATCAGCAGTTAGCTCGGTTCACGGTTCAGTAAGCCTTTATGCTTTAGTAGTTTATTTTATTCAGTTATGAAAAAGAAAAGCTGTTAGGAAGCATGTTAGTAGCCTGATAGTAGAATAGGCGCATGTTTCGTTTTTAATTTCCAAATTAAGCGGCATTAGTAAGCTCTCGATGATCGTGACCTGAGTGCCAACTCGGGATTTCGAGGCGGTTCAGACTAGATGGACGCCAGACGAAATATTAGGAGGCAGGGCATCTCAGTCAGGTCAGATCAAGGTCGAGGAGCTCGGTTCCCCTCAAGTGTTATGGGCCGAGGTAGAGGTCCCAGGGGCAGGGTTCGCGGTTGGAGTGATGTTAACTCGCCGCAGGCTGCCCAAGTCGATCAGGAAGCCCAGAATTGGGAAGTTACGGTTTGCGGAAATGCAAGCCCGGATAGAAGAGCAAGATCTCGAGATTCAGAGGTTGAGACAGCAGGGTGCTCTTGCAGTTCCAGTGCCCGTAGTTCCAGTGGCACCTGCCCCTGCTGCCCAGGCCGAGATAGTGGTGGCGGCCAGTAGATTGGAACCTTTGTTCGAGCGGTTCCGGAAGTAGACACCTCCGGTTTTCCTGGGAGGTCCGGACGTGATGAAAGCCGAGCAATGGCTGGCGGTGATCACCAAGATTCTGAATTTTATGGGTGTCACCGGGAACGACAAAGTGGTGAGTGCCACTTTTCAGTTTTAAGAAGACGCTCTGGTCTGGTGGGACATGGTGTCTCAGATCCATGACGTCATCTCTATGACCTGGGAAAGGTTTTAGGAACTCTTCAGCGTTAAATGTTATAACGAGGCGATCAGAAGCGCCAGGAGGAAAGAATTCGCCCACCTGACCCAGCGAGAGAATATGAGTATGACGGAATATATTACTCAGTTCAGCCGGTTGGCGAGGTTAGCCTCGGGATTTGCGCCAACCGATTTCAGTAAGAAAGAAAATATCTCGATGGATTTAATGTGAAGATCAAGTATGACCTTATGATCACTACCGACGATAAGACCATCTAAGCTGAGATGGCGAAGAAAGCATGGTGAGCTGAGGGCGCAACTAGATGTATGTGGAATCAGTTAGGACTCCGGAATGTGGCGGGGCTCCTACCCCTTCTGCGTCAGGTTTCAGCAGGGGAGGTAGTGGTTCGGCCATGGACTGGAGGAGGAAATCATCCACTGCATCCGGTGGCTCGAGGCAGAACAAGAGGTTCCGAGGGAACCAGAATCAAGACAGTCGTCAGGCTAGTGTTGAGACCCGTTATTCCTAATGGAGTGTCTCATTAGTAAGAGGCATCCTCTGGGTGAGTGTTTAGGTCAAGAATGTCCTATGTGGCAACCAAAGTCTTTAGAAAATTGGAAAGACTGTATGATAGATATGAATCAGGGTTTGGAACCCTATTACCTGGCGGAGGATTGGTTATCTCCAATAGGTGGATTAGGCCTTGGCCGATCAGGATAGATGGTAGAGAGTTAAGTGCTGATCTGGTAGAGATGAGTTTAGTCGAATTTGATATTATTTTAGGAATGGATTTCCTATCTAAATATTCGGCGAGCGTTGACTATAAAAGGAAGATGGTGGTCTTCCAACCGGAAAGTGAAGAACCATTTGTATTTGTTGGTTCGGTTCAGGGATCTCGGATCCCGGTGATCTCGGCTATGTCAGCGAGAGAATTGTTGCACGGCGGGTGCTTAGGGTTTCTGGCCGTGGTGGTGGACACCACTCGGCCAGACACCATTCGGCCAGAGGACATCAGAGTGGTTCGGGAATTTTTTGGACGTTTTTCCCGAAGAACTTCCAGGGTTACCACCTCAGCGGGAGATTGACTTCGTGATTGACTTGGCACCAGGGGTGGATCCGGTTTCCAAAGCCCCGTATAGGATGGCTCCAGCTGAACTTAAGGAATTAAAGATTCAGCTCCAAGGGTTGCTTGACATAGGGTTCATTCGGCCCAGTGTGTCACCCTGGGGAGCCCCGGTTTTATTCGTCAAGAAGAAAGATGGATCTATGAGGATGTGCATCGACTACAGGGAGTTGAACAAGCTAACGGTGAAGAATAAATATCTATTACCTAGGATCGATGACTTGTTCGATCAGCTTCAGGGGAAGACGGTCTTTTCTAAGATTGATCTCCGTTCGGGTTATCATCAGTTGAGAATCCGAGAGGAGGACATTCCGAAGACGGCTTTCCGCACTAGGTATGGACATTACGAGTTTTTGGTTATATCATTCGGACTAACCAATGCTCCTGCAGCATTCATGGACCTGGTGAATAGAGTATTCAAGGATTTCCTCGATATCTGTGTGATTGTGTTTATCGACGACATCCTCGTGTACTCTCAATCAGAAGAGGAGCATGAGTTACATCTTCAGATGGTACTACAACGACTTCGAGAACATAAGCTTTACGCCAAGTTCAAGAAATGTGAGTTCTGGTTGTCTCAGGTGTCCTTCCTAGGGCACATTGTGAGTAAAGATGGGATCAAGGTGGATCCCAGGAAGATTGAATTCGTCAGAGATTGGCCGAGACCGAAGACAGTGACAAAGATCAGAAGCTTCTTGGGATTAGCTGGGTACTACCGTAGGTTCGTGGAGGGGTTCTCCAAAATCTCAATGCCCCTAACCGAGCTTACAAAGAAGAATCAGCGGTTTATCTGGTCAGATAAATGCGAAGCTAGTTTTCAGGAGCTGAAACAGAGGTTGATTACTGCTCCGGTACTAGCTTTGCCTTCAGACAAGGAGAAGTTCGTAGTCTACTGTGACGCATCCAAACAGGGTTTGGGGTGTGTATTGATGCAAGCCGATCGGGTTATCGCTTATGCCTCCCGTCAGTTAAAGGATTATGAACAGCGATACCCGACTCATGATTTAGAATTGGCCGCAGTGGTTTTTGCACTGAAGATTTGGCGGCATTACCTTTACGGGGAGAAGTGTGAGATCTATACCGACCATAAAAGTCTCAAGTATTTCTTTACTCAGAAGGATTTGAACATGAGACAAAGGCGTTGGTTGGAATTAGTGAAGGATTACGATTGTGAGATCCTTTATCATCCCGGGAAAGCCAATGTAGTGGCTGATGCCCTGAGCAGAAAGGGTCCCGGGCAAGTGGCTAATATGATTCAGATCTCACCTCAGCTTGCTGAGGATATGGTTAGATCCAGCATTGAGTTTGTGGTAGGTCAGCTTCACAACTTGACGTTGCAATCTGATCTGTTGGAAAGAATAAAAGTCGCTCAGATGACAGATCCGGAGTTAATAAAGATCCGAGATGAGGTATTGGCTGGTCAAGCCAAGGACTTTTCAGTGACAGATAATGGGATGCTTTTGTATAAAGCCAGGGTTTGTGTACCGAACAGTGTGGAACTTAGAAATGAGATCTTTGAGGAGGCTCATTCTACCCCATATTCTCTGCATCCCGGCACCACCAAGATGTACCAAGATTTGAAACCGTACTTCTGGTGGAGCGGTATAAAGAAGAATTTGGTAGAATTCGTATCGAAATGCCTCACGTGTCAGCAGATTAAGGTTGAACATCAGAGACCAGCAGGGTTGTTGCAGCCTCTAACCCTACCAGAATGGAAATGGGAGGATATTACGATGGATTTTGTGGTCGGGTTACCTAGGACCACGGGTTTGTATGATTCCATCTGGGTAGTGGTGGATCGATTTACGAAATCTGCTCATTTTCTGCCGGTTAGAACAACATTTATAGTGGATCAGTTGGCAGAGTTATATGTCAGAGAGATAGTGAGACTTCACGGGGTACCGAAGTCTATAGTTTCGGACAGGGATCCGAAATTCACCTCCAAATTTTGGCAAAGTTTGCAACAGGCAATGGGTACAAAGCTGAAATTCAGTACGGCATTCCATCCTCAGACAGATGGTCAGTCCGAAAGGACAATTCAGATATTGGAGGATATGTTGAGAGCCTGTGTTATGGACTTTGAAGGCTCATGGAATAAATATCTACCGTTGATAGAATTTTCTTACAACAACAGTTATCAGAGTACGATAGGGATGGCTCCCTATGAACTGTTGTACGGTAGGAAATGTAGATCCCCTATCCACTGGGATGAGACAGGGGAGAGGAAATACCTAGGTCCAGAGTCAGTTCAGCGGACCAATGAGGCAATAGAAAAGATAAAAGCTAGAATGCTTGCCTCACGGAAGCGAACGAAGAGTTACGCAGATCCGAAACGTAGAGATGTTGAGTTCCAAGTAGGGGAACATGTATTTTTACGGGTATCTCCGATGAAGGGGATTAAACGTTTCGGGAAAAGAGGCAAGTTATGCCCTAGGTTTACAGGACCTTTCGAGATTCTCGAGAAGATAGGTCAAGTAGCATATCAGTTAGCATTGCCTCCAACCTTATCAGCAGTGCACAACGTATTCCATGTCTCAATGTTGAGAAAATACGTTTTAGACCCCTCTCATATACTCAGTTATGAGAGTCTTCAGCTTCAGCCAGACATGTCATATGAGGAACGGCAAGGTGCGGATCCTGGATAGAAAGGATAAAGTCCTTCGAATAAGACCATAGCATTGGTCAAGGTTCTCTGGAGAAACAGCAAGGTGGAGGAAGCCACCTGGGAGCTAGAGTCAGATATGAGAGCTCACTATCCAGAGTTATTCAGGTTAGATTTCGGGGACGAAATCCTTTTAAGGGGGGGATAGTTGTAAAGCCCGCTTAGTTAATTTGGAAATTAGCAGTTGGTTATGATTAATTAAGAAATTATTTATAGCTATTTAAATAATTTATTACTGTTATTTATGGAATTCAGTAGTTGCATATTTTGCATTTCCGGTGCCCGGTATTTTGGAACTCGGCGTTTGGCTCAGTAGAAATCACAACTTAGTATGTTAGTAGTTTGGGGACGGGTTTTAGACATTGGGAATGTCGGGAATGGCCGGGAATTTAGAATGTCCCAAAAAATACCCCTTTAGTATGAATTATGTGGTTTAAAGCATGTTAATTGAAGTTAAATGAGTTGTTTTGATAGCATGTTAGTTAGGTTGTTCAAAGCTTTGAATTTTCAATGCAAATATGTGATTTTTGGGAGAAAAGGTTCTATTTTATTTCTGTGATGTTGAGGATGTTTGCTTGAGTTTCCAGAGGTTATTTTGAGCTTGATTATGTAGAATTAAGTTGGTTTGATTGCTTGTTAGGTGGATTTGCTCAAGTTTGAGTTTAGAACTCAAAGCTTGAGCTCCAATGGTGATTTTTGATTCTGTGGTTTCTGGGTTAGTTTGAGGCCTTAGAAATGTTCTAGGGAAGGTATAGAACAGGTCTGGAAAGTTTGAGGTGATTTGGGGTTGAATTGTGCAAGTTATGAGAATTTGGGTTCGCTCGCGAGGAACCGAATTCCGGTTGTACATCCGGAATTCGGATGAGGGTTCGAATTTTCCGAACCGGAATTCGGTTGGGCAACCGGTCTACCTATTGGGGAAAATTCAGGGACCCTAGTTTTCCTCGTTTTTATGTTTTAGGGGGTATTGCCATGCTTTTTATCGATAGGGAAACTTTTAGTTCCTAGTTTTAGTCCCCGGGAAGTGATTTAGCGTGTCACTTATAGCGTTGTGATTTTTATGGTTTAGGAGCCGATGTCCGTCAGCTCGGCTTCGGTTCCGGTCGGGTTGACCGCACACCCGAATTCGGAATCCGGGTAAGATTAGTATAACGGTATGCATATGTAGATTACATGTTTAGCGAGCATGTAGGAAGCCTATTAGATTACATTAGTTGTATGTTGGCTTCGAACCATCCAACCCCGTCACGTCGGTACAGTGCCGGAGTATGACCAAGGAGTATGACCGGTTTGACCGATCAGCCGACACTTGGTTGGTGGTTCCGTGCTATTGACGTATCCCGTCGGTACAGGCTGGAGTATGACCAGCAGCCGGAGTATGACCGGTTCGACCGATCAGAGGATATAGTAACACGTCGGTACAGCCGGAGTATGACCAAGCAGCCGGAGTATGACCGGCTCGACCGATCGTGTTGTTACGTGTCAATAGTACCGTCCCTATGAACGTTCGTAACTCAGTACCATGTTGGACATGGCAGTAGTGGCTCAGTACCATGTTGGACATGGCAGTAGCGGGACTCAGTATCGTGTTGGACACGGCAGTTAGTTTTATGTATGATATTATTATGCTTTTCTCACTGAGTCTGTCGACTCACAGTTTATGTTCATGTGTAGGTAAAGGCAAGGCTATAGTTGATGGACCGTGAGCGAGCTTATGAGATTGTACATGTCGGGGCGGTTAGGCCTGGAGCGTACGATCATCGGGACAGCGAGGCTGATTTTTGTAACTGGTCGTTAGACGACTTTTATTTTTGTAACAGTTAATCAGTTAAATCTTTTTGTGAATGATTTTTTATAATCGGGATCCCGAGTCTTTTGTAATATGGTTTATAAGTTTAATTAAAAAGCAAAATTTTAATTAATCACGTTTTTCCATAAACCTCGTTGATTAGCAACGAGCTGCACAGTACGTTTAAAAATCACGTAATACGCCTAAGGTAGTTAGGGTGTTACAGGGAAGGTGATAGTTGAAAAATTGAGTTTTTGTAAATATCAATAAATATTACAGAAATATAATAAATATAAAACTGTAAACGTTTGCAGCAGCAGAATGTAATTCTGTTACTGTAGAAAATAGTTTTACAGAAACAAACCAGAAATAAATAGTGCAAAATTTAAAAACTTGACACAAGAAAATTGTACGTGGTATCACTGTTCTTTCAAACAATACTAGTCCACGGGGTCACACCCAGAGAATGAAATCAATTAGTAAAGTATCAAAGTTTACAAAAGCAATTGACTTAAACAAATTTAGACTCTCTCTAGTGATTTGTCGCAACCCTTTGTAATCCACCTTGCTAATCTGATCTCTGAATCACACCAAGTAGTGAATTCCCTTCAAATATTGATGTGTGCTTACTTCCTCCTGAAGTAAGGCTTAAACAAATCTTCTCCCGAAGATATATGCTCACTTCCTCCCAAAATAAGACTTGGAAAAGTCTTCTCCCGAAGACCCACGCTTGTTCAAAGCTTCTCTTTAACCTATTCTAAGAATAGTATGAGATCATAATGAGGAAACCAAAACCTAGTTGAATACTCTAGGTTTTTACAAATGAAAAACTCTTCTCACAAAGAAAGATATGAAAATATGAGACTATAAGAGAAAAATTCGTTTGACTGCTCTCTAGGTCCTATTTATAGAACATAGCAACCCTAGAGACAGCCACAAAAATAATTTTCCAGCTGTACAAAACTTTCTTAAAAAAATTCCTGATTTGCAGCATCAAAATTGGGTTTTGTAGTAGCAGATCAGGACTAGAAAGGAAACTTTCCAAAATGAACCAAGATCACGAATTTAGACTTCAACCCTGCCAAATAAAGTTTATTTGATTTGTTCTAATAAAGGAAAAACTGAAATCATCCTTTAGAAAAAGGGAAAGTTAAGTTTCCCAAAGTTAGACAACTTTCCATAAGAGAATTCCTTCTCTTACAAGAAGTTTCCTAAACTAAAAAGAGATCAGCTGAGAAGGAATCTTTTCTTAGAAGAAAAGAGTAATTAAATGCACAAAATTAATGTAATAAAGATAATTTAAATGCTCAATAAAAATGCACATTAATTAAAAAATATTTTGACAACTAAATTGCAAAAAAAAAAAGACTTAACAATGGTTATGACTTGGATAAAGAAAGAGAGATATTGGGTGTTGTAAGATTTTAATTTGTGATATTTTTTTAGTGTGTTTCAAAGTATTCTTAATTAGTTTTAGTTTCGTTTTGTTCAATTTTATGCTTTAGTTTTTTAATTTTTTCCAGTTTCGTTTATAAAGAGGAAGTGAACAAGTTGGAGAAAAAATGATAAAAAATGATTAATTGATTAAAGTGTTGTCACTAGTGCACCAAAAGATCAATCCATGAAAAAAAAATCTTAAAGATTTAGTGTGATCGGAGCTCTTGAAGTTGAAGAACTAGAGAAAGTGGAGTAGCGTCGTGGCATAGAAATTCAATGCCATGGTGCTAAAATACCAAAAATGTGCAGAAAGGTCGTGTTTTAAAGGTGTCAAGGTAGGCCTCAATATTGGAATCCCATGTTGAGGCATTGGAACAATTAGAGCTCACTACCTAAAAAGAGCCTTCAGGGGTCGCGACATGGAGGGGCTAGTGCTACGGCATGCTCTACTTAACTTCGAAGGTCTTGCGCGTGCTTTCTACACACGGACCACAACATGCATCCTTTAATGTCGCAACCCGCTATGGTGTTTTGCAAAAAATTAAGGTTTTTAAACACTAATTTTGAGATTAAAGAGAACTTTTGACACTTTCGAGAGCATAAACTTTGGGAGATAAAAAATAGAGGCAGAAAGCGGTTTAGAAGACTATCATCATTATTTTTCGACGAGTTCTTTCTTCTTCTTTTCTTCTCATGTTCTTAATTAGTTATTGTTATCAATTTTTGAGGATGGCAATGAGTAGCTAAATATTTTATTAGGGTGTTAATGGAGATTATTTGATTTTTCTTTATGGTTTAATGTAATTTAGTTCTTCCCCAATTTTTTATGTGCATCTATTTTATTTGTGCTTAATTCTTTTAATTGTCTGATCACCAATTAATTATTTATGATTTTAATGCAAAATTTAAAAAGTGAGTGTCGATTATTCTATAGTAAAATAGACATAGATTTTGATATTGGACAAGAGTACCTGTATGGTCTATGTAGCATTTAGGATTTTTCATGTTTGATGCAAATTGTATGACTAATTTACCATAAAAGTGTAGGACTTTACCATACAATTTATATTCTATAGATCCTAACAAGAATATAGATTAAAATAGTTAATCCGCTATCACATAGAAATTGAAATAGGAACTAAAACTGTATTAGACCATAGGAAATTTATACAATTGAAATTAATTGACCAAAGTTTAGTCATTGTTATTAGTTCTTATTTTTATTGCTTTTGATTTAGTTTTATTTTTTATTTTTAAAACTTTTTGGAAATTATTGCCACCAGATTGAATATTTAGAAATTGAATTGTTTGGTACTTAACTACAGTTCTCGTAAGAACAATTCTCTACTTTTACTATTATTACTTGTAAACGATATGTGCACTTGCTTAATGAATACTGTCCTAATTGTAGCTTCTTGCCATCATTGGGACAACATCCTTCTTTAGAACACATTGTCATTGAGAGATTAAGAAATATGGTGAGAATAGGTTCAGAGTTTTATTATCCTACTTCTACTGCAATACAAATACAAACAAAGCCATTTTTTAGATCTTTGGAAACTTTGAGATTTGAGGCTTTGGATAGTCTCCAAGAGTAGTCATTTAATGAAGGTGGAGTTTTTCCAAGTCTCAAGAAACTTTATTTTGATGGGTATAGAAGACTTAAAGTATCATTGTTTCCAAATCATTTTCCATTGTTGAGAAAACTTGTGATAAGGGAATATGAGCAACTAGTACCTAATTTACTAGTCGAAAGTGTTGCTCACACCACATTTCCAAATCTTGAGAAGTTGAAAATGTTTGGTTGTGGAGGTCAAGAATGCTTCATAGAAGGGGGATTTCCTTTGAGTTTAAAGAGCATAGAAATTAAATGTTGTGACAATCTTAAGTACTTAGATGAAGGAGCCTTTCAGAGACTCATTTTGCTTGAGAAGTTAGTAATTTATGGCTGTGGAAAACTACAATGCTTGCCTAAAGAATTACCAGCTTCTCTTTCTCATCTACACATTCATATTTGTAAATTGCTAACATGATGAGTCAAGAGGGAGACAGGGGAGGACTGGCCAGTTATTGCCCACACCCCTAATATATATATTACAACATAGAGATAGAAGTAACTGTGATAGTCAGTAGTCTCGTGATCCTTAAGGGTAAATACCAAGTAAACTATGCAATCCCACATCACTTAGGGAAGGTCAAGTGCAAAGATTCTTAGATTGTTGAGGTAGAAAACTATACAGTTGAAGAAGACTTAAATAGATTGATGGGTATTGTTAGGTTCTAGAATTTGTTATTTTTAAGTATACTTTTGGAGTGTTTTAATTAGATTTAGTTGTGTTTTGTTTTATTTTACGCTTTAGTCTATTAATATTTTTAGATTTAATAATAAAGAAGAAAGTGAACAAGTTGAAGAAAATGTTAGTTTTTATGGTACTAAATCAGGTATGCAACGGAAGAATTTCGTATTATCTTATTATCATTGTATCATATCCCATTGAATCTCAAGATGTGTATACATTAAATCAAAATAATAAAAAATAATAATGTTTAGAGTATACCTCTTAAAGCCTATGAGGGTATCCTCGAAACTTCTCATAAGTTGTATCCTTTAATCTAGATAATGAGGAAATTATAATTTCACTCACACCAGTGTCTTCTAAATCGATCCATATGTATCTTACTCTTGAAAATTTTATTGATTATAGGAAAGTTAATTCTGGTACTGTACTAATGGAGAATGACAATTCTTGCAGGGTAATTGACATTGGAAAGGTGGCCATAAAGCACTATGATGGCACTATTTGAATGCTGCATGAAGTAAGACATATACCAAAGTTGAGAAGAAACCTGATCTCACTAGGAACTCTTGAAGATGAAGGCTACAGCTATAAATCTAGTGATGGCCATATGAGAATTGCAAAATGGTCTCTCACCATCATGAAAGGTGAAAAGAAGAATGGCTTGTACATTTTACAAGGAGAAACAGTACTGGTTTCTGAAGCTAGTGTTATGCAACATCAAGAAACTGATGGAAATGTGGCAGAGAATGATGCGTCATATGAGTGAGCAAGGGATCAAAGAACTGACCAAGCAAGGGCTCCTAGGAAATTTCAAACTCAATTCACTACCATTTTGTGAGGCATGTGTGTTGGGAAAGCACCACAGGTTGAAGTTCATGGCAAGAATTCATAGTTCAAAGAGGCCATTAGAATATGTCCATGCTGATTTGTGGGGGTCTCACAAGGTTGGAACACACTCAGGTAAACACTACTTTCTGTCTATTTTATATGATTTCAGTAGGCATGTGTGGGTTTATCTTCTTACAACTAAGAATGAATGTCTAGAAAAATTTAAAGAATGGAAAATTGAGGTTGAAAACCAGTATGAAAAGAAACTTAAAGTGCTTAGGATAGATTATGGCTTAGAATTTATCAACACTGGATTTGGCTTGTTGTGTTTTGAATTTGGAATTGTTAGGCATAGGACTATTAAGCACACTCCTCAACAAAATGGTGTTGCTAAGAGAATGAATAGGACCTTATTGAATAAAGTAAGGTGTTTGCTGATTAGTTCTGGTCTAGGGAAAATCTATTGGGGGAGGCTCTCATTACTACTTGCTATTTGATCAATAGGAGTCCTAGTAGAATCATTGATCTGAAAACCCCGTATGAGAAATTGCATGGCACTACACCTAAATTGAATCACTTAAAAATCTTTGGCTGCACTGCATATGCACACCAAAAACTTGATAAGTTAGAACCTAGGGCCATTAAATGCTTCTTTCTTGGAAAAATTAATTAATTATTTTTTTAATTAATTAATTATTTCGAAATTAATTATTTAATTTAAAATTAAATAAATCCTACATCCAACTATCCAGCTAACCTTGTTGCAGGAGTATGTGTTTTTGCTTGTTTGTAAGTTTTCAAAACCTATTATTACTTGATTGCAAATAGCCATGGTTACTTTTTGCCAGATCTAATGATCTGATGGCTCCCTTGGTCAAGTTAATAATTTGTAACAGATATATTTACAATCTTCTTTCATCTGTGTATGACCTAGCAACATGATAGGACCCATCCAAAGTGTGCCTGTGTGAGCCTATGTGTTTAATTTGATTATAGATACATATAGGTTGTATAAATTATCATAGTTCTTGATAGAATTTATTTAGGCCCATTTAGTTGTTGGGCTTATTCAATTAATAACAGTTGTTCTTATTAAGGTTAAATTCCTCTCTTTTGGGCCTTGTGTGAGAGTTGGGAGCCATAGAAGTGGGTACGACATACTGAACCCAGCACCCCCTCACATGAACCACCCCAATTGTGAAGGCCCATTTGCCTGATTTGAATGACTGTACTAAGTTAATTAAACTAGTTTAACCTAATAAAATTGATTAGCAACATAATTAATTTCATTTATTTTGAAATTAATTTAAGAAAATTATAGTTTAAAGAATTCTTTATTCTAAGCTAAACTATATGTATTTTCTTGTATTTAATTAAATATAGAATTATAACCATCTAGATTCTTTCTGGAGCTTAATTTAAATTTTTCATTAAATATTCTTATTTAAGTTGATATTTAGTTATCTACAACTAACCAACTTAAATCTGAATATCTTTTGAATTTCAAATTTCAAAATTAAGTTGAGGAATTTTAGGCATTGGTTATTAAGATTCTTTAGATATTTTTTAAGTTAATATCTTTTCGAATATTAACTTAAAATGGAATATTTTCAAATTAAGTGGTTACAACTTAATTTTTGATATTTAATTAAATTTAAATTTGAAAAATATTTAAGTTCTAGATTTTTTCTAATACAACTTAAATTAGATATTTTTTCAAATTTTGTGGAAAAGATACTTAGTCAAATAAGATATTTTCTAGATAGTTATTTCTAGACTACTTATTATTTCTAATATTAAATAAGAAATATTATACATTGTGAAATTAATTATTTATTAATTAATTTTGGTACAATTTATTTTAAGTATATTTTTCCTAGTATTAAACTAGAGATTAATAATTAAGCCTTCTCTACACTTAATTATTTATTTCTTGAATTTAATATATTTAATTAATTTGAAAATTGAATATCTAAGTTGATTTTTATCATCATACTTAAATATTTCTTTTTCATGACATTTAATTAAATAGAAAATTATTTTTAGTTGAAATTTATTTTTTCAACTAAATTTAAATAATTTTCAAAATATATTTTTTCTTTATATTATTAATCAATTTTCGAAATTGCATTTCTTAAATGCTAGAATTTCGAATTTTATCTTGAAAAATAGATTAAGTTGTAAATTAATTATTTATTTTAATTAATTCTTGGATCAACTTAAATCAATGATTTTTTCATTTATTGATTAATTTAAAATAAATTGAATTAAAGTATATTATTAGAAATTGAATTAATTAGTCAAAGGAAAATCTAGATAGATGATATTTTTGCTTGAAGTATTTTTCTAGTGTATTTAATTAAATAGAAAATTAATATTTAAGTTGATTTTCATCATCATACTTAAATATTTGAAATTTTTCTTATATATTTAATTAAATAGGAAAATTATATTTTTTGTTGTAAATTAATTTTATTAATTAATTTTTGGCCAACATTAAATTAGAATAATTTTTCCAGGATTAATTTTTTATTTTAACATGCATTTTCGAAAATTGTATTCTTAAATACTTTAATTTTTCAAAATGCAATATATATTTATTGAAAATTAAATTTGAGTTGTAAATTAATTTATATTAATTTTGTAACAACTTAAATTGAATATTTTTCTAAATATTTATTGGAAATTATTACTAAGATGGAAATAATTCATGTTATTTTCATATCCATCTAAGTAAAATTTATAAATATTAAATTAAAATTTATATTTAGAATTTTTCATTCTAAATTGGAAATTTTAAATAAATATATATTTAAAATAAATAAATTAAATAAAGAGAATCAAAGAAAATACAACTCACTTTAAATAATGAGCTTGATTATTATTAAGATATTCGATCTCCATTGTTGGTCTTACAAAAGTTAAATGTTTTCAATATAACCTCGAGACGCTAGACTTCGTCCCCCTATGGATGGTTATTCGTTGAACGCATTTAACACCGTAAGATTTCATTTGATAAGTGTTTTGTGAGTTTTCGTCTCTATTTAGACTCTCCCCTACGGTGACTACTTAGAGATAAACTCATAAAACATGAAACAATGGTGGAAGCTCATAAAATGAGAATAACCTTGACTCTCGCCTACCGGGACAACGTTGGATTCTTATTTTGATCGAATAAAAGGTTGCTAGAATGGTTTCTATTTTAGATGAGCTGACAACTCTATTCAATAAATGATGCTTTGACTCTCGCCTACCGGGACACTATATCAGTTTGTTGAAAACCTTGGAAATTATTTAGGATTGTATGTTTTAGTATTTTCACTAGTCATTCCTACTTGCTATATGTTTATAATTTCTAAATTGTGTATGAATTTATATTGAACCATGTTATTTTCTGTTATTAAGTTGTAGTTTAATTTCGAATCTTCATTGTTGGTCTAACATGTTTGTTTATCTAATGAGATAAATCCCTAGTGGATTTTCACCATTAGACATACATATTAGTGTTAGATCTCGAAAGATAAATATTGTATATGCGACATCTAGCTGTTCATCAATTGATGACGCCTTAGACTAGTATTTTTACGATATGAAACAAGAAGATTGTATAAATAAGATTACTTTGTCTTTCGCTAATCGAAGCATCGTTGGATTCTTATTTTAAACGAAATTATCCTAATTCCTCTTAGCTTATTCATTTCGAATTAGCTCCATAATATATCATTGGATGAATGGTCTATAAATCATTTCATGTCATTATATTTTCTCTTAAGAAATTAAATGACGCATATGATTATAATCCCGAAATTATATTCCCAATTGATATAAATCCTCAATCTTAGAAATCTCCTACTTGTATGGGCAAATCTGACTTAGAGTTTGTATTAGTAGTGTTGGTCCAAGATAGAATTACTCATAATATTTGGTATAAATTTAAGTCTTTGACTTTAATTTTAGATTCCAAATAGAAATTTTCTTATATTTCTAATTCCAGAATACAATACAGTTACACTTTCTCAAGTGTTTAATATCCATCTTCTATTAATGGATTAAAATTGTATGGAATATGAGTTAGGTTTTCTGTGACCAGGATCCACTTGAAGTATTCTAAGAACTCTTTGATGTAACTAAACCTATGTCATCAAAAGACACTACCATTTTTTTTAATCTATGGCATTTGTATCTTGTTCATAGTGGATTTGACAAGATCAATCTCTGCAAAGAGTTAATATGCCTATATCCACTGAAAGTAGTTCATCTCATTCGCAGATGGATGTACATTTATGGGTGGATATGAGTTTTTCGTTGTATTCTTAAAACGATAACTTTAGATTATACCTTTTAGCAAAGAAATTTGAAATGTTTGAAAAATTTCATTAATTTCTAGCAATGGTTAAAACCATTAAGGTAAGTGGTTAAAGATCTTGCGAACTGATAGGGGTGGAGAAATAGTTAGTAGATATGCAGTTCAAAGATCATTAAATTGATTTTTGAATTATATCCAAACTTACCTCCCCAAAAATTTCGAGTTGCATGTTGATGATTAGTTACTAGTCGTTGCCTAATTCCTTCTATGGTAATACAATTTCAGAATGATGTAATGGTTGTATACTTAATGTAAATCATTACTAGATTCATGGATGACCTAATCAAAATCTTAAGAAAAGCTAGAACTGTTAACCATGGTTTGTTAGCTATTCTAAGTGATTAGGGGTGGACCATCCCATTGTCAATAGATAAGAAAGTGTTTGTTCAAACAAATACTACTTTTCTAAGAAAATGACTAAGTCTGAAAAACAAGTAGCAAATAAAGGAGATATTTAATTCTTGATTCCAAAAGTGTTCTATCATCTTATATAACATATGATGATCCCACTGCCTCTGTTGTCTTGTCACAACCGAAGAGATCAATACCATTTAGTTTTCTTCTACATAATTCACGGTACCTTGTCGTAGTGGGTGAGTTTCATGGAACTCACCTTCTTATGACTTGGGAGACACTAGTGATTTAAAATCCATTGTGAGTTTAAACAAGTAATGGATTGTCAAGATAAGAAACTAAGAAGAAAGCCAATAGAACTATGGTTTAATCCATTCACATGGAGTAACCTAAAGTTTTCTATTACAGGGACATAAAAGGAAATTTTAGTTAATAAGTCTATTCTATGGACTTAACAAACTTCCTGTTCCTAGTATTATAGGTTTGAGTTTATCTAAACCTATGGCTTGTGGTATACCTGGTAATTACTTACTCTAATGCAAGCAACTTATTTTAGTAAGATGCTGAAGCATTTTCTTTCTAATGGAAATCTATAGAAGCTTCACAACTTCTTAGGTATAGATTTTATTTATCTAAGGAAAAGTCTCAACTATTTCAGAAAAGATAAAGCCATGAAAGAATTTCTTATATCAACAGTGAGAGGTCTTAGATATGCTTTTGTATGCCTTAGACCAGACACCTCCTGTTGAGTGGGAGTAATGAGTAGGTATCAGATTAATCCAGGAGAAGAACATTGGAAGACAATCAAGTAAATCTTAAGATTAAGAAGAGGAACTATATGTTAGTCTATAAGGGTGTGTTTAAAACTCTTAGATTACACCATATCAGATTTCGAAATTTGCCTTTGTGCTAGTAAATCTTTCTGATAAGATGGTGGTTACTCTGGGGGTGGAATAGTGATTTTGGAGAAGTGTAAAAACCTATCTGAAGTCTCTAGGTCTACCAGATAGAGACTGAATGTTAAAGTTGCAGGAAAGGTACTTATTCAGTCTAAGGAAAGTTCTATACATTTTTGGCATCATTCCAAATTGCCTTAAACTACTAGTGTTAATTTCCTGATTAACCAAAAGTAGTTGCCAAAGATATAGAATCCAGTATCCCAAGAGAGTAGACATATAGAGAGGAATTTCACATTATCAATGATTTTGTGATTAAAGGAAGAGTAATAGTGGAGAAAAGGTTGTGGTTAATTCAACCTTTCAGATCCTATTACGAGGAGTTTACTACTACTACACTTGATTTGTATATCAAGGTGTTGAGATTATTTGAAACGCACTTTTTTGTTTTATGTTAGTGCAAGTGGGAGTTTGTTGGGTTTTATGCCCTAAATAAAACTCATTTCAATATAATCAGATTTACTTATTAATATAGATCAGAAATAACATTTAATGTTGCATGGTTCACATGATTTATTTCATGATTATATGTACATAATGTATAAATTCATCTGAAACCCTTTTCACATACTTGATCCTGTTTATTGTGCCGTCAACACATTGGAAAGTAAACATGACTATGTGAATAAAGTTTCCTAGATTTATCAGACACAGGGTTTTACTGATATGATAATCTACAACAAGAGTTTACTTGTATTTGGAGAAATACTATGTTCTTTCCAGAACATTGGTTAAAGTAAAGCTCAGGTTGGATGCATGGAGTATGCATCGGAAGGGACCGATATTGAACTTTGACTTAGATTTAATTAAACTTACCGTAAAATCTATTCAAGTCAATATCGCCTAGTTGATCCTAGATCAAATGATCTTAATCCTGTTATGATTAGGCTCAATCTTGAAAGGCTATTCGTGTTCCTTGAATTGTTAGTTAAGCCTACTTTTAGGTCAGGGTGATATGTACTTTTTGGGAACACGGTAGTGCAATTGAGTGCGAGCGCTAGCATAAACATGGAATCTATAGCTTCTATCTGGCGAATAGTAAGCAAAGGATGATCACCTTCGAGCTTGACCAAACGAAAATAAATGGTGGAGATCTCATTTCACATAAGCTGAAATATCATTTATACGGGGTCAAGTGTTTTAAGGATAAAATACATAGTAGGGTGTTACGGTAATTTAATCCCTTTACTGTGTAGATCATTCATATAGAGGATAATTGATCACATTAGGATTATAACAATGGATAACTAATGATGTGTCTATATGGTGGAACATATAGAGCATTCTATATACTGAGAGTGCAATTCTAAGTTCTATGCGTGGATTCAACGAAGAATTAATAAGTTAGTGAATTTTAGTGCTAAATTCTTGATCTACTTATTGGAAGCTCGGTTATATAGACCCATGGTCCCCCCACTAGTTGAGATAATATTTCTTGTAAGACTCATGTAATTGGTTTTGATTAATCAATTATAATTCTCAAATTAGACTATGTCTATTTGTGAAATTTTTACTAAGTAAGGGCGAAATTGTAAAGAAAGAGTTAATAGGGGCATATTTGTTAATTATGATACTTTGTATGGTTCAATTAATAAATATGATAAATGACAATATTATTTAATAATTATTTATAGTTATTAAATAGTTAGAATTGGCATTTAAATGGTTGAATTAGGAAATTGGTATTTTTGAGAAAATCAGATACAAAAGGTGTTAAAATTGCAAAATTGCAAAAAGCAAGGCCCAATCCATTAAAGCTATGGCCGGCCACCTATTGTAGGTTTTTAAGTTGATTTTTTCATTATTTTAATGTCATATAATTCAAATCTAACCCTAGTGGAATGCTATAAATAGATAGTGAAGGCTTCAGGAAAATAAGACTTTTCTTCAGACTTTTTGAATCAGAAAAAACTGAGCCTTCTCTCTCCCTATCTTTAGCTGCCACTTCTTCTTTCTCTTCCTTTGAATTTCGAACTACCTTAGTGTATGAGTAGTGCCCACACACATCAAGTGATACCTCAATCATAGTGAGGAAGATCGTGAAGAAAGATCATCAGCAAAGGAGATTCAACATCAAAGATTCAGAGAAAGAGATCCAGGTTAAGATATTGATAATGCTCTGCTACAGAAAGGAATCAAGGGCTAGATATCTGAACGGAAGGAGTCATATTATTCCGCTGCTCCCAATGTAAGGTTTCCTAAACTTTATATGTGTTTAATTTATCGTTTTAGAAAGTTCTTATTTAGGATGTTAATAAACATACTTGTGAGTAGATCTAAGATCCTGGTAAAATAATTTCCAACAGGGACAAGGAGAGAGATAAAACCCCTAAGCAGGTATGCTGAGGCTGATTTGATAGCTTATGCCTTAGCTGTGGTACAGTCTAAAAGTGCTCCCGAGCCAACTACCTATGAAGAAGCCATTGCTAGTAAATCAAGGAAGAAGTGGCTTGCTGTTATGGGAGAAGAGATGCAATCCTTGAAGAAGAACAAAACCTGGATATTGGTTCCCAGGCCATAAGACAAGAAAGTTGTCTCCTGCAGATGGTTGTTTAAGGAGAAAGAGGGAATGACAGAGGGTGAGCCACCTAGATACAAAGCTACATTAGTAGCTAAGGGGTTCACACATGTTGAGGGGGTAGATTATACAGGCATTTTCTCACCTATTATGAAGTACAAAACTATAAGAATGATGCTAGCTATTGCTGCACACAATGACTTGGAGGTTGAGCAGTTAGATGTCAAAACTGCTTTCTTAAATGGTTTTCTGGATGAAGAGATTTTCATGGAGCAACCACCTGGTTTTCAGGTGGAAATTGTAACACCCTAACTAACATAGGCGTATTACGTGATTTTTAAACATGCTGTGCAGCTCGTTGCTAATCAACGAGGTTTATGGAAAACGTGATTAATTAAAATTTTTGCTTTTTAATTAAACTTATAAAATAATATTACAAAAGACTCGGGATCCCGATTATAAAATCATTTACAAAAAGATTTAACTGTTTAACTGATACACAAAATGAATGTCGCCTAGCGACCAGTTACAAAATCAGCCTCGCTGTCCCGAGGATCGTACTCTCCAGGCCTAACCGCCCCGACATGTACAATCTTCACAAGCTCGCTCACGGTCCATCAGCTTTAGCCTTGCTTTTACCTACACATAAACGTAGAACTGTGAGTCGACAGACTCAGTAAGAAAAGCATAATAATATTCTTACATAATCCCTGTTATGATCAGACGCCCATACCCCTGATCATAACCCTAACTGCCGTGTCCAACACGATACTGAGTCCCGCTACTGCCGTGTCCAACACGGTACTGAGCCACTACTGCCATGTCCAACATGGTACTGAGTTCTGAACGTTCATAGGGACGGTACTATTGACACGTAACAACCTGATCGGTCGAACCGGTCATACTCCGCCGCCGGTCATACTCCACTGTACCGACGTGTTACTATATCCTCCCGATCGGTCGAACCGGTCATACTCCGCCGCTGGTCATACTTCAGCACGTACCGACGGATACGTCAATAGTACGGAACCACCAACCAAGTGTCGGCTGATCGGCCGAACCGGTCATACTCCGCCGTTGGTCATACTCCAAATCGTACCGACGTGACAGGGTTGGATGGTTCGAAGCCAACATACAACTAATGTAATCTAACAGGCTTCCTACATGCTCGCTAAACATGTAATCTACATATGCATACTGTTATACTAATCTTACCTGGATTCCGAATTCAGGTGTGCCGGTCAACCTGACTGGAACTTTAGCTGAGCTACGGACATGTGCTCCTAAACCATAAAAATCACAACACTATAAGTGACACGCTAAATCACTTCCCGGGGACTTAAACTAGGAACTAAAAGTTTCCCTATCGATAAAAAGCATGGCAATACCCCCTAAAACATAAAAACGAGGAAAACTAGGGTCCCTGAATTTTCCCCAACCGGTAGACCAGTTGCCCAACCGGAATTCCGATTCTGGAAAATTCAGAATCCTCATCCGGAATTCCGGATGCACAACCGGAATTCCGGTTCCTCGCAGGCAGCAACAATCAAAAATTCATATCTTGCACAAATCAACCCCAAATTGATTCAAACCTTCCAGACCTGTTATATACCTTCCCTAGAACATTTCTAAGGCATCAAAACAACCCAGAAATCCCAGATACAAAAAACACCATTGGAGCTCAAGCTTTGAGTTCTAAACTCAAACTTGAGCAAATCTAAACAACATGCATTTAAACGAGCTTAATTCTACTTAATCAAGCATAGAATAACTTCAGAAAACAATAACAAACATCAACAACATTCCAGCAACAGAATCTAACCAACTCTCTTTGAAAACCAAAGTTTTAACATAGAAAAATCATAACTTTACTCAACCTAACTATCATGCATCAAAACAACTTAAATAACCCTAATCTAACAAGCTTTAAACCTCTGAAATTAAGGACAAATTCACAGCAGCAACAACAACTAACAAACATGCATGCATCAACCATTTTCTCTTTAAAAACTTCAAGAAACATTAAAGAATGGTGAAGAAAGCTTACTAGAAAATAGGGAACACTAAATCTGCTCAAAATGAGCTTGAATTTCCAAGGAAAACTCCACCTCCTTGCTGCTCAAAGAGGGCCGGAAAGAGAGAGAGAGAGCTTGAGAGAAAAGCTTGAAAATTCTATTTTTTTTTTCTAAGTGTAACTTTGATGTAAAATGAAAACAAAAGAATAAAGGACACCTATACAATTCATTTCAGCCAAGTAAATCACAAATAACATTTATTTTTCATTTAATAAAAATCACTAAAAGACAAACTATTAATGGGGCAAAAAGACCATTTTGCCCCTCCACACTAAAACCACATAAATCACACTAAAGGGGTATTTTTGGGAAATTCTAAATTCCCGGCCATTCCCGACATTCCCAATGTCTAAATAAACCGCCCCAAACTACTAACATGCTAAGTTGTGATTTCTACTGAGCCAAACACCGAGTTCCAAAATACCGGGCACCGGAAATGCAAAATATGAAAACTACTGAATAACATAACCATGCATTTCTGAATTTCATAAATAACAGTATAATAAATTATTTAAATAGCTATAAATAATTTCTATAATTAATCATAATTAACTGCTAATTTCCAAATTAAACTAAGCAGGCTTTACAGAAATGGTAAAATAGATTTGGTTTGCTTGCTTAAAAGATCACTGTATGGGTTGAAGAATTCACCTAAACAGTGGAATCAAAGGTTCAATCTATTTTTTCAAGGTATTAGATTTTCAAGATCCAAATTTGACTCTTGTCTCTACTACAAGGAACTAGGGACACCTAAGGTTGTGTACCTGTTACTCACCTATTACTCCATGTTGATGACATAATGATCATTATCAAAGACAAGACTAAAATTCAAGTCATTAAAAACAAACTAAATTTTGAATTTAAAATGAAAGACTTGGGAGCTACCAAGAAAATTCTGGGGATAGAAGTCATTAGAAGTAGGCAAGAAGGAAAGATGATGCTGAGTCGGAGAAGCTACATTGAGAAAGTAATCAAGAAATTCAACTTGGATTCATCCAAGACCACTGTTGTGCCACTTACTGGGCATTTTAAACTCTCAAATGAATATGGTCCTAAGATTGAAACTGAGAGAGAAAACATGAAGGGGTACCTTATGATATGGTTGTTGGATGCCTCATGTATATCATGGTTAGCACTAGGCCTGATATAGCTCATTCTCTAAGTGTATTAAGCAGGTTTATGGCAAACCCTGGGTTAGAACACTCGAATGTAGTGAAATGGCTGATTAGATACTTGAAAGGGACAATCAAGTATGGTCTGATATATCAAAGAGACACATCTAATGTGAGGTTAGAAGGTTTTGTTGATGCTGATTATGCATCAAACATGGATAATAGAAGATCCACTACTGCCTATGTGTTCATGGTCAATAAGAGTTGCATATGTTGAAAATCACAACAACAACCAGTGGTGGCACTCTCAACTACAAAATTTGAATTCATGGCCACCACTAAAGCTTTCAAGGAAGCTATTTGGTTACAGGAAACACTACAAAAATTACAACTGCTCAAAGATAAATGGACAATCTATTCTGATAGTTTGTCATCAATTCACCTATGTAAGAACCCTGTGTACCATGAGAAGAGCAAGCACATTGACATTAGATTGTACTGGATTCGAGAGAAGATTGAGGAAAGGGTTTTAGAGCTGGAAAAGGTGCACACAAGTGACAACCTTGCAGATATGGGAACTAAGGTTCTCACCTTCAGCAAACTGATGCATTGTCTCAATTTGCTGAACATTGGTACTTGCTGAATATATTGAGATATCAATATCATCAAGGCTTATGTGGAAAGATTGCTAGCAGTTTGATTCAGAGAATCAAGGTGAAAATTTGTGGAAATTGATCCTCTAAATCAAACTAAAACTAACTCACCTACATTCAACTAACTTAACTAACTTTCAGTTATGTTAGTTAGTTAGTTGGTGTTGTTATTGCACCTATTTTCAAGCTGTGAGTTGTGTCTATTTATAGCTAGCTCTTTCTTTTCACTTCTAAGGTATAGAATAGAGAGAGAGAGAGAGAGAGAGAGAGAGAGAGAGAGAGAGAGAGAGAGAGAGAGAGAGAGAGAGAGAGAGTTTCTGAGATTGAGTGCTTAGGTTTCTAAGCTGTGAGATCATGTTCTTGAAGGGGTCAAGAACTGAGGGTGTACTCGGGTAGTGATTGAGAAACTGTGACTGTTTCTCTGGTGTGTTTCTCGAGTGCAGAAGAGCATTGTTACTCTAGTATTAGTGTTTGTTTCTACTCTCTTATTCTCCATATTAATGAAAGTAAAGATGGTGTTTCTCAACTGGAGTATGGCCAGGGATCAACCTTGATCTCTAGGACCGGAACCAGGATAAATCTTGTTGTCTTCTCCATTGTTCGATTCTGTCATATTGCATTATGTTGTTCATGTGTTTTGTCTGTGAATGTTGTTCAAGTTAAGAGTTTAGTGCAGGTATTTGTTTGGGTTGGAATCTTGGTGCTATTGTTGCCAAATTTACATGGAAGAATTACTGATACAACGTATAAATATCGTGCCATTTTTATTTTTTTACTATTATTTTAATCTATTAAGTTCAATTTCTGATAAAACATATCTAGATTTTATTCAAATAATTTTACAATAATTTTAAATTAATTAAATTGTTTGTTAATTTTCATTCTTAAATAAAAATAACAGATTAAATTTAAATAAATACATTCATTATTTCGTATTTGCTTGGGGTTCGATTTTAACAATAAATAAGCTAGTCTTTTTCTATTTTATTATTATTATTTGTTCTTTTCTTTTTCTCCAGATATGTATATTTATATTGTGTGATCAGAAAGAACTGCTAATTTAATAATTTTTTTAAGAAAAAAAGATCAGTTCGTTCTCTTTTAAGTAATGTTAACAAATACCTAATTCATTAATGTTTTCCATAGGCATATGATAGGACCACCATTATTACTATTATTATTTTCAACAAAAACTTAGTGATCAAGAAAATACCTTATTCACCACTACATCATTAAAAATAAACAAATAACAAAAAGCTATCATATTCCCATTTAAAGAAAATGATCACATCTTTATGCTTTCCTACCCCAAAATTCAATTCCTTACCAATAATAATCGTAAAGTTTGACATTAATTTTTTCTCCATCCTTTATTTGCCAATAACATATAATTACTAACATTTCACAGAAATCAATTACAATATATAGTTCCTTACTCAAATATATAAATATATATATATATAGGATAGAAAATTTCTGTAGTAATAAATCACAGATCCTCCTGGCTCCTTGTACATCTCTTATTTATTTTGGCATTCAAAAAGTTTTTTAAATTCAATTCTTTTTCACAATCAAGTAAGTTGTAATTATTTAAGACCTTTTATAAATTTTTAAAAAATTCTAAATAATTTACAATACAAAAATAAAATATAAATAATTACTTTCTATAGATCTAAAAAAAATCGCACTTATAATAAAATATATAAATATTATTTTTAGTATAAAAAATTATTTTGAATTTTCTCAAAATTTAAAGATTGTCTTAAATAATTATAATATACACAATCCTAAAAAAAAAATAAACTAATTTTTTTTTCCTCTAATGCGGAAACTGATAAAAAATCTTACAAATCTTACAAAATAAAAAGATTAAAAGCAAAAATTAATTAAGTAGAAGAATTTGATCATTTTTGCAAGCTTTTCTTTCCTCGAAAACCATTAACAATAAAAAAGAGAGACGTGTATGTACTATATATTATACTTTTATATATAACAAATTATACTCAAATGTTAGTTAACTTATTAACCCATACCCATTAACATATCTATATAAGAGTCATTTAACATGTTTACTTAATATAGGTGTCGTTTAGTAACACTTTTGTTTTCTAATTTTTTAATTACAAAATAAAAGTAAAATTTTTGTTTTTAAAAATTTTGCTTTTGAAAAACAAAAATGCGTTCTGTAACCACTTTTGTTTTTCAATTTTAAAAACAGAAAACAAAAGTGTGTTCTATAAAGTTTATTTTCATTTTCATTTTTTTATTTTATTTACGTCGGGTCTAGGTTCGGGGTCGGATTTAGGTTCAAGTCAGAGGCCGGGTTCAGCGCCAGGACCGTGGGGGGATTTGGGTCCGGGTCATGATCGAAGTCCAAGATATTGATTAAGAAAAAAAAAAACTGTTTAAAAAAATATTGAAAGTGATTTTTTTTTTTTTTTAAATTTTAATTCTCAATTAAAAAATTGAAAAGTAAAAACAGTTTTATAGAACATGTTTTTGAAAAATATTTTCACTTTTTCAATTTTAAAAACAGAAAAATTAAAAAGTGTTACCAAACAGCACTAATTTATAGAATAATTTGTTTTATAAATATTTAAATTTAACTCCCAGTTACATATAAATACTTAAGTTTAATGTTCAACAATAATAATACTTATGTTATATTTCTAGAACTTCCGTAGATATATATTTAACCGTTAAGTGCTAAGTCAATATTTACTTATTATTTTCTTATTGGCCTGAATTATTAATTTTTAAATAAAAATAAAATTTTAATAATATGTATCAATCAGGGACGAGTACGTACCTACGGAAATTCTAAAAATACAATAATGTATTATTATCTTAAAAAATTAGTTAGGTATTTATCTAGAATGTGGAGTTAAATTTAAGTATTTACACCGTAAATTATTTTAATTTATATGTGTTTTCAACAAAAAAAAATATAATTTATTTGTAATAAATTATAGTAAATATAATAATAGTGTATATTAGTGCTGTAAATACATACCAGACTTTTTGACTCTGCACGAAATCGGTACGAGCTCAAAAGGCACGAGCACAACTAGGCATAAAAAATACGGGTTTGAGCACGACACGATACGCTGCTACAAATTGGCATGATAAGATACAAAAAATATGTCCTTAAGCACGGCACAGTACGAGAAGCACGAAAGGTACAACACGTAAACACGAATAGACTAGCCCGAAGAGCGCAACACACAACAAGTCCAAAAAGCACGACACGATATATTAAAAGACATTATAATTTATTATTATTAATAATAATAATAAGGTATGAATTTATCAATTATAAATAAATTAAAACAATAATAAAACTTAAATACGATATTGAATATTATAATTCTATAATTAAAACTATTAAAACATGAGAAATTAAGATTATATATTAATTTATTTATAGGGTGTGATATAAAAATTTAAGTATTTATAAGTAAATATTTAAATTCTAATGATGTTAAAAAAAAATTTATATGATTATTTCTAAAATATTGTTAAAAAGTTATATAAATATTGTAACGTCCCCGCTTCAAGCCTCCATTGGGCCCTTACACCCACGGACTAATGACTCTTATACACGAGTACGCCACTCTGGCTGCTTCCTGGATTGATGACTGACCCTACAGACCAACACGAGTGTTTTTAGCGTGCTTTGTCCTCACTCACACGCATCCTGGGAAAACTTCTCAGGAGGTCACCCATCCTAAAATTGCCCCAGGTCAAGCACGCTTAACTGTGGAGTTCTTTCGTGATGGGCTACCGAAAAACAAGATGCACCTTGTTAATATAGGTAGTACCAATCAATCCATTTAAGCTCTCTTCAACTGTGTAGTCCCATACCTACACAGTCTCAGAATCATCCCACTTGACCTTCCCTAGGCGGTGTGGGATTGCACAGCTTACCCGGTATTTCCCCTTGCGGATAACGGGACTACTGACTGTCACAATCACCCCCCTTACGGGGTCTGACGTCCTCGTCGACCACACTTCCAGCTGGGTCAAGGCTCTGATACCATTTGTAACGTCCCCGCTTCAAGCCTCCATTGGGCCCTTACACCCACGGACTAATGACTCTTATACACGAGTACGCCACTCTGGCTGCATCCTGGATTGATGACTAACCCTACAGACCAACACGAGTGTTTTCAGCGTGCTTTGTCCTCACTCACATGCATCCTGGGAAAACTTCCCAAGAGGTCACCCATCCTAAAATTGCTCCAGGTCAAGCACGCTTAACTATGGAGTTCTTTCGTGATGGGCTACCGAAAAACAAGATGCACCTTGTTGATATAGGTAGTACCAATCAATCCATTTAAGCTCTCTTCAACTGTGTAGTCCCATACCTACACAGTCTCAGAATCATCCCACTTGACCTTCCCCGGGCAGTGTGGGACTGCACAGCTTACCCGAAAGTGTGGTCGACGAGGACGTCGGACCCCGTAAGGGGGGTGATTGTGATAGTCAGTAGTCCCGTGGTCCGTAAGGGGAAATACCGGGTAAGCTGTGCAATCCCATACCGCCTGAGGAAAATCAAGTGGGATGATCCAGAGACTGTGTAGGTATGGGACTACACAGTTGAAGAGAGCTTAAATGGATTGATTGGTACTACCTATATCAACAAGGTGCATCTTGTTTTTCGGTAGCCCATCACGAAAGAACTCCACAGTTAAGCGTGCTTGACTTGGGGCAATTTTAGGATGGGTGACCTCCTGGGAAGTTTTCCCAGGAAGCGTGTGAGTGAGGACAAAGCACGCTGGAAACACTCGTGTTGGTCTGTAGGGTTAGTCATCAATCCATGAAGCAGCCAGAGTGACGTACTCGTGTATAAGAGCCATTCATTAGTCCGTGGCTGTAAGGGCCCAATGGAGGCTTGAAGCGGGGACGTTACAAATATATAACTAAAGTTTTGAAATATACATATAATTTAATAATTGTAAAATATATATATATGAAAAAATAAAGCACGAATTTAATAAGATGGTCTGTCTAAAAAAATACAGACCGACATGAGCAAAGCACGATAGGAATCTGAGCACTAAACAGAAATACTAGACCTACTCTTTAAAAATATTAGCACGACACGGCGCAACGCATATTTTTTGTAACACAATACGACACAACCTTCTTTTCAAAACAGAAATAAATACGAACTGGATCAGCACGCACAAATTTACAACATTGCTATATATGTTGAATATTAAGTTGTCGTCTTTTCTTGGGTTCATATCTCAACTCAAAAATAACTTGTTTAATAAATAAGTATATTAGGCGGTGACGTGACGATCTAAAATCTCTTTAAAATTATTTTTCTTTTTTTTTTCCTTAATTCTCTCAATTTTTTAATATTTTATTAGAGCATAAATTTACAAAATATTTTACTATTATTTTATTATTTTTTTTATAAAAATATCTATCTTAAATTAATTATTTTTTAACAAATACATAATAATAAATATAAATTAAATTAATAATATTAAAATGAAATAATTATTCAATTATTTATATCTTTATATATTAAAAGTGCCTATCTTTATTAATAATATTAACGATTGTTTTGTTTCCTCCACTAATTTTAACAGAATATTCCCAATTAATTTATATTATTTTTTTAACAAAAATTTATTCAAAAAAACACGTTAACATCCAAAAATAACCAATTATTTTTTAAAGCAATGCACGTATAGTTACGATCGTAACCTAATTCCCTAAAAAAATTATAAGTTTGATAGCGATAATAAAACTAATTCTCCTAAAATTGTGATTCCATTCGTACCCTTTATACTCCATTCGAACGTTGAGGTGATATTAAAAAGAATTCTAAAGAATATTTCCGTCGATACAGTTACAAATTTTTCAAACAGAGAAAAATAGGCCATATAAATACCATCAGCCATCCACATATAGCTGACTCCACTAATATTGTATCACCGAGCCAATTTGTTTTCAATGGAGGCTATGATTATAATTATAATCTAGCCTCACAATATTCCATTCAAAATCCTTTGATAGTAATCATCCTGTCATGTTCGCCATGCATTCAAGCTGCTGCTAATCAGTAAAAGCACTAAGAACACACATTGCTCTTCTATTAAACTACAATGGAACTGCTAATTCCTTAGGTTCTGTATTGTTTGTGGAGCACCTTTAAAGAATGGGAATCCAGAATCCTTTAATGTCTGCCATGCATTGTTCAATCCTATATATATGTCATACATATGTATCTTTGTTCAATCCTATATATATATATAACGTCTATTTTTGTATAACCATTTATTATCATTTATGTCTTTGTCAATCCTATGTATATAACCCTATTTTTTGTATAACCATTTATTATCATATATGTCTTTGTTCAATCCTATATATATCGATGTTTTTGTAAGTCTCTAACCCAACAGCTTTCGCTTCTCTGTTTCTAGGGGTTCGTACTCTTTGCAGCCAGAGAAATGGAGTTCTTATGAGTAAGTTAATAGGATTTTTGGAGACTTATTATGAGTTTGATGATATTAGAGAAATTGTTAAGTATTACATTAATGCTAATTCTAATAGTTAAAAATAGAAAAACTAACAAAATTACTCAATTTCTGTGTGTCCAGTTGATTTGATTTCATTTATGAAGATGAGATTTGTTTTTGTAGCTTGAATTTGGGTGAAGGTCAAAAGATCAGAGGTTGGTTATTTGACTTTTTATAGTCAAAAGATGAGAGATTTATATATATATATATATGGGTGACTATTCAATGGTTACATTTTTATTGTAACCATATGGTTACATTTTTTTTTAACCTGTCATAGCAGGTTACTAATAGGTAGACTTTCCTTTTTTAGATTTAATTAATTATAATTAACTATTTTCTTAAAATAATTAATTAAATAGACATTCCTTTTTTAGAATTATTTAATTATAATTAACTATTTTCTTAACATAATTAATTAAATATTTAACAAGACCTCTTTTAGTAATTAATATTTATATTTAAATCCTTACTTGAATTATTTTAATAATTAAGCCATTTAATTATAATATTTACAAAAAAAATTATTTTTCTTACAAAAATTAAACTTCTTTTGACACAAATTAAAATTCTCTTCTTATAATAAATTTTCAAATAATTAACTATTTTTAAATGATATTTAATTATTTTGTTACAATTATATGAACTAAGTATGATCGAGGCCTCAAGCTAATCAATCGATAACAAGTGCAGCCATTTTTTTTAAAAAAAATCCTTCAACTTATTTCATTTTTTACTTTTTAAATATTTAAATAAAAAAAATTAAATAATTATATGTAATAATTTAAAATTAAGATTACAAGTATAATAAAATTTAAATTATGAAATTATATGTGTATAATTTTAAATTATAAAAAACTTTGCTATAAAATTTTAAATAATTTAAGTATAAAAATATAAATTGCTAAAAAATCCTTATATAGTAATAAATTGTAAAAAATTAATTAATAATTATAATTAATTTAATTTTAAAATATAATTAATCTTAATTAAAGTTTTATAAGGAAATAAATGATTAGGTTACTTTCAGGTTACAGGTTATTTTTTATTTATTTTTATTTAATTTCCAAATTAATCACAACCATTAAATAGTAATCCAATGGCTTAAAAAAATGTAACCATGATGGCTACAATAAAAATGTAACCATTGAAACCTCTTCCATATATATATATATATATATATATATATGGCTTTACTCTGTTTATATTAATGTCCATTAGTTTGTATTGAATTGTTTATCAAAGTTAAATTATTGATCAACAGTTTCAATAATCATAACAAAATTTGTTGAATTGATTTGATTTGATGACTTAGTATGGTTGTTTGTTCTATTATACTAATTACAATAAAGATTAACAAGAGCATAAATACTTATTATGTATAGTACAGTGAATTAATTAAGTATTTTCTTACTATTTCACAATTTTATTGTTAAGTCCATAGAAAATTAAAAACTCCTTCAATAATGAATTTTTTTTAATTTTTTTTTCCTTTTCATTTAATAATTCTTCTCTTTTAATTATCAAAATTATATGTTTCTTTTTAATTTTGAAAACTTCTTACATTGTTTTATTTAATTTAGCATTAATTTATATAAATTTATATCAACAATATTTAATTTTTATTTTATAAATTTATTATTATTGCTTTTAATATATTTTATTAACATTTTGAGTTTAATTTTTATTTCTCAAAACTTTATAAAACAATATATATATATATTTTTTTTAATTTTTTTTTTCAATATATTACAGAATTATACATTCTCTTTCTTCAAATTATTATTATTCTTTCTACAATTATCACTCTATATTAAGTATTATTTATTTTAAAATTACATATGACATTTGAAAAAAAATCATAACTAAAATCTAAAATAAAACTAACTATACGTGGCTAGGCACGTAACTTATGCCTAGTATATATATGTGTATTCATAACTATATATAGGAAAAATATTTTTTTTTATAAAAAAAAATTATTATGAATCAAACATTATGAATTGAACAAAAAAAAAAAAAATAGGTGTGAGATTATGTAGAAAAAGAAACAAGTGTGAGATTATGAATCAAATTTTTTCATAATGCATTATTTTTATATTCCAATCATATAAAGTTGATGTCATCATTGTAGTTCCTATTGATATCCTCAAATTTCTAAACTTAACACTCAATTTATCGTTCTGTTAGTTGATCAATAAAGTGCCGCATGTAAATATAGTATTGGCCAAACTAATAATTCTTTTAGAAAAAATAATTTTAAAAAACAAAAATAAATTAAAATAAATTCATATTATTCAAAAAAAATATATTATATACATATTAAATGAAATAAAAATTAATTTTTCCAGCTTCTTCCAGCCATATTATATATATATATATATCTTTAGAGATTAACAATAAAAAAAATTATACGAAAATTAACAATAACAATAAACTTTGATTCTCGATTCAAATGCTATTTTTCAATTCTATTTTCATATATTCAAAATTCTCATTTCATAAACTTTCTACTAATATTTTTCAATCAATACAACGAAAAGGCAAACTTTAATTCTCGTATGAAAAATCAAACTCTCAATCCCAATAATCAATAGAAACAACATCAAATTTCAAGTTCTTAAAATCTATAAAAATAAATATAAAAAAAATACAGATCTCATAAACACAAACTCAAACATTAGAACCTCAATAAAATACTAAAACTCAAACATTAAAAACACATACAATAAAATTCGAACCCAAAACTTAATACACACATCAAAAAAATAATTAAACCATGAATGAAGATTTATGCTACTATTTTTTAAATTCTGGTATTTATTAGCAACAAATTTAATATTTTAAGTATTTATGTCACAAAATTTTTAATATATAGTAAAGTTAAAATTTTAATATAATTTTACTACGTAATTATTATTAATTAAAATACACAATTTATTTTTTATATATAATTTAAAATATTTTAGGAAAATTCTACAATACACCCCTTTAAAATAGATATATTGATGCACCCTTATCTATTTTAGCACCCGAAATAATTTTTTAGTCAAATTTTTTCTTATGGTCATGTACGTTATAGTTATTTAAGACATTCTGTAAAATTTTAAGAAATTTGGAAAAGTTTAACGCGACAAAAAATACGTTCAAGTAGTGTGTTGCACGTGTGATTATTTTATTATGCGTGTAAAAAATAGACTGTTTGAACATTGTTTTCTATATTGTAAATTATTTTGAATTTCTTAAAATTTTGTAGGTTATCTTAAATATGTATAACGTACATGAATATGAAAAAAAAAATTAGACTAAAAAAATTTTTAAATGTCAAAACAAATCAAAAGTGCATTAATATATTCTTTATAAGGAGTACATTATAGAATCGCCTAATATATATTCACTGCGAAGCGCAGAATGTGTAGTAGTACAAAATAAGAATTGATACTTCATACAAGTAGCTCATCCATGCTATTTGCCTTGCCTTTGACTCTCTCCTACTTTTTCCTTCTCTCTCTGTCACGTGTATTACCCTATTATTATTACCCACCATGCTTAATAATTCTTTTACCAATTTTCGGGCTTATAACATCCACTCACAGCACACGTTTTGGGCACCTCCTGTTTTGCCCTTGTCCTTATCTTATCTTCTCAGATCATATGTTATGCCTACTCATTTTTATTACTTTTTACTATCAATAATAAAACAAAACAAATTAAATTAAATAAAATTACCCTTTGCTTCTTACTTATCCATTCAGATCTAAACAAACTCTTATTTAATTAGTAAGGTGATACAATCAAAGCACTTTTAAATTAGAGTGAATCACCCAACCCATGAACAAATAAACATAAAAATAATTTCAATATTACATATCTGAGTAATGATCTGTCTATTAATATCAACCCACCTGTTTTCAAAAAAAAAAAATATATATCAACCGACCACACGACTCCTCGTTATACTATAATAATAACAACAAAACAAGAGAGGTCGGCAGTGACATTGTTTAGAAGGCTAGTTTAGTAATTTCACAACAGGAAACCTTTCTTGGGAATTGGGTAACCGCCTTTGAAGGCCCAGCGCTGGGCCCGGTCCGGCCCATCCCAGCCCAAATTTATTATTTAAAGAAAAGCCCAATGAACAAAACGACTGGCCCTTCAAAACTATTAGCGCCCGCACCGCCATTTACATGAGGCGGTTCCGTTAGTTTTTTTGTTAAGTAAACCTGTAACCGCTTTTTCTTCTTCTTCTTTCTTCTTCTACCCACCTCTCTCTCCTCCCTCTTCTCCAAGTAACTCTCTATATACATATATACGCATATATACATATATACACACAAAAATACTACTAACTCTCATCACCCTTTCTGTTTTGAGTTTTTTTCTTTTTTGAAATTTGGAGCTTTTTCGTTGTCAATCTTATAGAAAGTAGGAAATCTTAGTTACCCAATAATGTGCATGAATAATTAGTATTTTCGTATACACAAATTATTGAACTAATGTTTTGCTTTACGAATTCTCAGCCTCATCATCATCTTCATCATAATCCCTGTAAATTCTCTTCTTCTTCTTCGATGTATACCAATTCGTCGACCTTAATTCAACTGACTGTTTTTTTCTTTTGTTAAATTCTGATAGAATAGATACTTTTTTTTTTCTTCTTCTGTAAATCAAATTAGCTTTTTCGATACTTTTTAGTTAGTTATGGACTTTAATTCATCAAAACATGAGATTGTCGTTGATGATCGATTTTCCGAAGAGGGTAGTGGAGATTCAGCATCGGAGACAATTCAAGATCACGAGTCATCGTCCCTTTCCGATTGCGAAAGTGGGATCTCCGGTGTTGATTCGGAGCGAACCGGGTTCATCAATGGAGATGGGTTGGTTCGGTTATTAGAAGGAGACAGAGTACATGGTATCATTAAGAAGAGATTCGTCTCGAGTTTGGGTTCGATTGGAGCGAAAACTACAATCGTAGCGATTCACAGAAACACCCATTCGAGCATTGTGGGAGAAGCTCGGCTACATTCGTTTCAGATATTCTCGAAAGCCATGGCAAGCAAATGTGGAGGTAATGCCAATGTCAAGTTCGGTTGGTACCAACCTTCTTCTAAAGATGAAATCTCGAAGATCTTCTCACATGGCTTCGCTCAATTCCACAATCCTCAACATAACTATGGATTGTACGGTCACGGTCTCTATCTTTCTCCAGATGATTATCCATTCGAAAGGTAAGCAAGAAAGCAAAGCACTATTTCCTTTTTTTCTTTTAATTATTATTTTGGTAAAATGGTACGAATTCTTTTAATTATTATTATTATTTCTATTTTTAAATTAATTCTTATTAAAAATTCATGAACAAAATATGGGTAACTATTGTTTATTAAAAACAATTAAAAAAAACTTTTTCATGATGTTTCAGAAAGAAAAAAAAATTCTTGCTCATCAAGTTTATTGCGTGGTTCATTGTAGACTAAGTTTAATAACAATAAATAAAATATAAATAAAAGCTTTGATTGATTTTGTCAACTTATTTTGGTCTAATTCGGCAGAGAATATCATTATCGCGTTGACCATTTTGGGTCTCAATTGACATTTTTTTTATTAATAACTAGTTATGAAATTATGTATGAACGTGTTGTAATTTGATACAGTGTGGAAGGTTCATGCGTTGATGAAGACGGCATACGACATCTTTTGTTGTGTCGTGTAATACTTGGCAAATCTGAGGAGGTGCGTTTAGGTTCTCAACAGTTCCTTCCGAGTTCTGATGAGTTTGACTCGGGTGTAGACAATCTCTCTTCACCTAAAAAGTACATTATATGGAATACCCACATGAACACTTGTGTTTTGCCTGAATATGTCATTAGTTTCAGAGCTCCCATTTCCTCTAAAGGTTGGTAGTTTCACATTATGTCATTATCTTTAAATTACTTCACGTGGGTTGGTGTTTATTTTGGTTTTTCTGAATTGGGCTTCTGTTATTTTTTGTAGTTTCTGATAGGACCCAAGAGTCTTTTAAGAGACCCACTTCACCTTGGATGCCATTCCCAACTTTGATATCAGTACTTTCCAAGTTCTTACCTCCACGGCCTATTGCTTTAATCTCCAAGTACCATAGGGATTATAAAGTAAGTACTCTTTTGCTTATTTTGTTATATTTGTATGTCTTTTTAGTAGTAATCATTGTTTGCTTAGTGTGCTTGAACTTGATATCTTATTCATAACCTTTTCTTTGTTCTTTTTCAGGACAAGAAGATAGCTAGGAATGAACTAATACAACGTGTGAGAACAATAGCAGGAGATGAGTTGTTGACTAAAGTGATAAAAACCTTCAGATCAAAGGTATGAAATATGCTCTGTTTAAAGGCATGCCGAGTAATATTATTATAAGGAAATAATAAAGTTGTTGAAAACATTGTCACTATATTTTATTTGTATAGAATCTCTATACATATTTAATGTTTGGTTTTCCTTACACTTCCACTCAAATAGTTGGTCACGTACACAAATTTGAGGATATTCAGGGAACTAAAAAGATACACAAGTGATGTTATTTAACTTTGTTTATAGCACTATGAGAGGCAGCCAGTCTTAAGTCAACTTTATCATAGGCCTTTTTTGACATATATGGAATCCCCTTTTTCTTTTGAAATACTTTGATGCTCGGATTAACATTTATGCTTTCGGTTCTGTTGTTGTGGCCGGTGTGTAAAGTTGGTTACTTACTCATCAAGATAACAGAGTTCTACTTTGTTCAAAAATCCCATGACGTAGGAAGATTGAATTACTATGGAAGACGTGTGTATCTAGAGGAATATAATCGCTTAACATCTTAAGGAATAACATTAATAATATGTATTAGAACAAAGTATTTTTTGTCTAGTTGGTTTTTTCTCCTCTTTCCTTTATTCCAAGCCATGTTTTGATATTGATGTCATGATTTTCTTTTTCAATCTCTTGTTGAAGGATTGTCACTTTGTGAGTCTCGTATTAATTAGTTATGTGTTATGTTTTGTTTATGCAGCAACCAAGAGTACAGCAGCAGAGTAATGTGGTTGAGCACAATCAGAGCAAGAATAATTTGGGCAAGTAAAGTGAGAAAGAGGGGGTCCACCAGATGCTAAGAGACAAATTGAATGGCTCAAAGTATTTTGGCATCTTAGAAAGGTTTACTTGGTTAATAATATTGAAAAGAAAGCTTAATATGTTCTGTTGTAGTCTTCTCTTGAAAGTGAAAATGAAAAATAAAACATTTGTTGGTTGGTTCTTGATATACTAGTTTGTATTAGTTGGGTGGAATCAGTCTCTACCCTCTTCTAGAGCTAAGTACCTTTTAGGTATTGCTCTTTATTTTTCTCCCCTTAATCCCTTTAACTTGCTATTGCTACTTCTCAAGTGAACGAAGCTAAAGAAAAAAAAGAAGCGGGGAAAAATGGAACAAAAGATAATAAAAAAGTTTGTTAAAAAAGAAAAAAATAATATAAGGTGAAAAAAGTTGGAGTGTGCAAAAAGTCATTCAATCCAATCACAATAGATCGATTTAATTTTAATCGATCCAATAGAATCGGATATCTAATTATAATTGAATTGGATCGGATGTAAATTTTGAAAATTCAATCCGATCGATTGTTGGATCGGACAATTCAATAAATAATCGACCAAACCGATCTAATTATCATTCAATGTTCATCCAATTATATTTATATATTTTTAAAATATATTTATAATTTAATATATTTAATATATCTTATTTAAAAATATATATTAATTGATTTAACATATATTTAACATATAAGATTAAAGAAAAAAAGTCTTAGATTTAAAATATTAATTCTTATTTTTCTAAACGCTAATAAAATTGTTGTCAATACGTATTGAATAAAATTTATTTTTTAACAATTTTATTATGAGATCATGAAAATTAAATTGAACTAAACTAATATTTATTATAAATGTTGGATTATTAAATTTCAAATTATGTTTTTTATATATAAATTTTTTTTAATGAAATTAACTTAAATGGTAATTAAAATGGATTGGATAGATTTAATTCAACCCAATAAAAAATCAGTCACTGCATTCAATGAGTGGAACCGATCTAATCTAATACATTCATTGGATCATGAAAAATCGTATTTTTGCAAATGTCAGTTGTATATGAGAAAATATAAAAACTGTAAGCGTTTGCAGAAGCAGAAAGTAATTCTGCTACAGCAAAACAGAACAGGCAGAATATAAAAATATTTGTAGAAAAATAAATAACTTGACACAAGAGATTTATACAGTCCACGGGGCCACGCCCAGAGAATGAAATCAATTAATAAAGTATCAAAATTACAAAGACAATTGACTTAAACAAGTTTAGACTCCCTCTAAAGTATTGCCGCAATCCTTTGTAATCCACTTTATGAATCTGACTTCTTGAAACACCTTCAAGCCCGAACTCCCTTCGTCTTTGAAGTGTGAGTGCTTACTTCCTCCCGAAGTAAGGCTTCAACAAGTCTTCTCCCGAAGACCAAGTGCTTACTTCCTCCCGAAGTAAGGCTTTATCAAGTCTTCTCCCGAAGACCAATCTCTTGTTCAGTCAAGTAGTTCTTCACAACCTCTAGGATAGAGTAAGAACAGAAATAGAACAACTAGAACCTAGATGAACAACTAGGCTCTCACAAAACAAAGAAACACTCTTCTTTCTAAAAGATAAATGCAAAAAATGAATAATGGAATAGTTGATTCGAATGGCTGCTCTCTAGGCTCTATTTATAGAACATAGAAACCTTATAGACAACCACGAGTTCGAATCTACAGCTGTACAAAAACTTTCCTAAGAAAACACGATCTGCTACAACAGATTCGGATGCTGACGCAGCAGATCACACCAGAATCGGGAAACTTGTCAAAATCGGGTTCGATCTTCTATCAATGCTTGATTCCTGCCAAAAACAGATTAGATATTCTGATTGTATCAAGATACAATCGAAATCAATAAGGAAAAGGAAATAATCAAAGTTTCCCTAAAAAAAGACAACTTTCCAAAAGAGAATTTCTTCTCTTTTAAGAAGTTTTCAACAAAGGAAAGTTCAGCTGAAAGTGTAACTTTCCTAACAAGGAAAAGAGCAACTAAAAACCGAATTTATAAGGTAAGAATCCGAATATGAATGCACAACAATCTTACCATAAAAGGAAAAATTATTTTGTCAACTAACTTGCCAAAAAAGGACTTTACAGATTAGATCGGATCAGATCAAATAACTCAATTCGATTGGATTGGATCGGATGATAAAATTTAATATCCAATAAATAGTTAGATTAGATCGGTTGGGTCCAAGCGTAGCTTAGTTCAACCTATGGGCATTGTGCCTTTATTTGAATATGAGAAAGGATGAACGGCACCCACGAAGTGTTGTATCGTTTGATGTTGTTAGGCATAATAGTGTGTTGCTTATTACAAATTTCTTGCATAAGTGAAGGTTTTGACATATTTTAAATTTGATGTTTTAGACAACTAAATGATCCTAAAAAAGAATAATAATAACTATTTATTTTTAAAGAAAAATATTAATCTTAATAAAGAATAGCGGTCAGCAGTCAACAACGACAACAAATCAAAAGGACAACTGACCACTTTAATAATATAGTCATGAATAAAATACTATGCTTGGATAAGCATGAGCACTATTAGAAGATTGCTTAGCAAAACAAAGATAAACATTCTCCAAAGAAAACAATAAAGACCTACAATCATAAATGAGTAAGCCAAAACTACAAAAACATTTCAAAAGAACTATGAATAGCTTTAACAACAACCTAACAATTTGTTTCTACTATTGCATGAAAATTTAGATTGTTATCAACCAACTCAACACCTCGATCCTTCACTCCAAGAGCTTCAACCATCTCCACCTGTGATAGAGCTCCAATAGAATCTCGATCTACAAAAGAGTAATTATGCTTGCCCTCATAATGAAATGTTGTAGCATTTGTATTAACTTTAATCATATTATTCATTAGCTCATACTAGTGCTTACAGTTATCTAAAGAAGTTTGTGACGAGCGACACACCATTAATCAAAGAAGCTTAAAATAGAAACAATACTACACATAGTCGGTTGCTAATTTTTCCACACCAGCTCATTCCTGAGTATCTATCAAACTGGTGTACTCAAAATATCTTGATTCATGACTTCTCCTTTTTTTCGAACCTTCACTTCGACTAGGATTCTTACCATACCTCTTGTTCCTAGAATGACTCACATATGATTCCAAAACTTCTGTTTGTTAACTTGTTTGTTCGGGGGCAACACTACATTCGATTCGTTCCACCCCAAAGCCCGAAAAATTGGTATGTGTAGTTGTCTATCCTAAGACAGCAGGTCCATACACTGTTATACACTTACGAACGGAGCAATAGTCGAAGCAGAGAATTGAGGAGCTTGAGTTGAACTACTAACAGTTGTTGATGGTGTTAGAGGCACTCCAAAAGCATGGATATAAGCTTCTTCTAAGTTTATGAAGCCTTGGGCCATGAATAAGAAATCAAACAAGGTGTCAAGCCTCTCTATTTGCAATTCTCCTTATAACAGGGATCTAGTAGATATCCATGAAGTTAATGCCACCAAATTCATATTATCATTGACCTTCTTCTTGGCTGTTGGATCCATCATCCTTTGGATGTAATTATTGAGGCTTTCTCCCATTTGTTGTTTGATATTGGTCAATGAATTGATCTCCATGTCATAATCCTTTGTGGCTATGAATTGCTTTTTGAACATGGAGTTTAAATCATTCTAGCTACGGATGGATCCGGGAGATAATTTTTTTTACCAATCTTCAGCAGATTTTGACGAAGTTAATAAGAAATAGAGGTATTTTGCATCATCGCTTGCTTTTTCCACTTGCATCAATCGAATATATTTAGATAGATGGGCCTTGGGCTCCGCCCTGGCTTCATATAGTTCCTTCTGAGGCATTCTAAAATATTTTGACAAGGGTACCTCTATTATTTTTCTTACACATGGTTTTGGATCTTCTTCTTTTGAGTCATATACGGCCCCACTTTGATTTCGGGCTAGACGTTCCATGACATTAGTCATTCAACTATTTGGTCTTCTAGAGGCTTAGTGTTTTTCTTGGAATTCATGCCCATGAACTTTGTCAATAATGTGATTTCTGAGATCGTTTCCATGAGGTCTTTCCTTCTCGCCTCTAGCTCAATCTTTCTTTCCGTTTAACTGTTTCCGGAGGTCCTATGTTGATATATAGTCTTCTGGAATTGGGTGAACTTTGTCTACCCCATCGCTCTAGTTAACAAAATTACTAGGGAAATTTTTTCCATCCCCAAACGTTAGGCCTTTGTACCTGAGCATCAAGCCTGTCGTTTCGTGCAACTCTGCCTCGCAAATCAATCAGGCGGCCTGGCTCTGGAGCATTGGCAACCTTTTTTTTCCTAGGAGGTTGGTTGGTTGTGTTCTTGTTGTGCCTTGGACAATTTTGAGCATTCTTTTTTGTGGGTTCTCTCATGATACCTTTCTTTGTCACTTGTGGGATCAAAAGTTCCAAGATCTGTAGGATTAGCCTTTATTTGTGGTATCATTTTTTGGAGTAGGTTCATTCAAAATTTTTCTTCAGGAGCCTCGTTTCTTGGTTCAATCCTGTCCTCCAATCTTGCTAAAGTTTCTCGCATTTTACGAGAGAATTCTTCATGTTCTGTCAATTTTTTTTTATTTATTTCATCAAGTTCTTTGGCCATTCAAATGACTTCGGATCTGACTCATAATAATCCACTTCACTATTTTTATTTTTATACTCAACATAATGACAAGTATGTTGATGAAAACCCCATCAAAGAAGAAGGTGACCAAGAAGATCAAGACGATGATCCTAATGATGATGGTTACGACAAACTGGTGTACTCAAAATATCTTGATTCATGACTTCTCCTTTTTTCAAAGCTTCACTTCGACTAGGATTCTTACCATACCTCTTGTTCCTGGAATGACTCACATATGATTCCAAAACTTTTGTTTGTTAACTTGTTGTTTGGGGCAACACTACATTCGATTCGTTCCACCCCAAAGCCCGAAAAATTGGTATGTGTAGTTGTCTATCCTAAGACAGCAGGTCCATACATTGTTATACACTTACGAACGGAGCAATAGTCGAAGCAGAGGATTGAGGAGCTTAAGTTGAACTACTGGCAGTTGTTGATGGTGTTAGAGGCACTCCAAAAGCATGGATATAAGCTTCTTCTAAGTTTATGAAGCCTTGGGCCATGAATAAGAAATCAGACAAGGTGTCAAGCCTCATTATTTGTAATTCTCCTTATAATAGGGATCCAGTAGATATCCATGAAGTTAATGCCACCAAATTCATATTATCATTGACCTTCTTCATAGCTATTGGATCCATCATCCTTTGGATGTAATTATTGAGGCTTTCTCCCAGTTGTTGTTTGATATTAGTCAATGAACTGATCTCCATGTCATAATCCTTTGTGGCTATGAATTGCTTTTCGAACATGGAGTTTAAATCATTCTAGCTACGGATGGATCCGGGAGATAAATTTTTTTACCAATCTTCAGCAGATTTTGACGAAGTTAATAAAAAATAGAGGCATTTTGCATCATCGCTTGCTTTTGCCACTTGCATCAATCGAATATATTTAGATAGATAGGCCCTGGGCTCCGTCCTGCCTTCATATAGTTCCTTCTGAGGCATTCTAAAATATTTTGACAAGGGTACCTCTATTATTTTTCTTACACATGGTTTTGGATCTTCTTCTTTTGAGTCATATACGGCCCCACTTTGATTTCGGGCTAGACGTTCCATGACATTAGTCATTCAACTATTTGGTCTTCTAGAGGCTTAGTGTTTTTGTCTTGGAATTCGTGTCCATGAACTTTGCCATTAATGTGATTTCTGAGATTGTTTCCATGAGGTCTTTCCTTCTCGCCTCTAGCTCGATCTTTCTTTCCATTTAAGTGTTCCCGGAGGTCCTATGTTGATATATAGTCTTCTGGAATTGGGTGAACTTTGTCTACCCCATCGCTCTAGTTAACAAAATTACTAGGGCAATTTTTCCATCCCCAAACGTTAGGCCTTTGTACCTGAGCATCAAGCCTATCGTTTCGTGCAACTCTACCTCGCAAATCAATCAGGCGGCATGGCTCTAAAGCATTGGCAACCTTTTTTTTCCTAGGAGGTTGGTTGGTTGTGTTCTTGTTGTTCCTTGGAGAATTTTGAGCATTCTTTTTTGTGGGTTCTCTCATGATACCTTTCTTTGTCCCTTGTGGTTTGGAGTAGGTTCATTCAAAAAAAATTCTTCAGGAGCCTCGTTTCTTGGTTCAATCCTGGCCTCCAATCTTGCTAAAGTTTCTCGCATTTGACGAGAGAATTCTTCATGTTCTGTCAATTTTTTTTTTATTTCAGCAAGTTCTTTGGCCATTCAAATGACTTCGGATCTCACTCATAATAATCCACTTCACTATTTTTGTCGTAACCATCATCATCAGGATCATCTTCTTGATCTTCTTGGTCACCTTCTTCTTTGATGGGGTTTTCATCAACATACTGGTCATTATGTTGAGTTTTCTTGGCAGGATAGCTAGTTACCTTCGATGTATCTCCACCAATGCCTGCTTTTGCATGTGCAGTTGGAGTGTTTACATCATCCATGGGAGTGTCCCCATCACAAAGGCCAAATTTACCGATATTGGTTTTAGTGGCTACCATTGTTTTAGTACACAACTTTGGTATCAAGTCTTCCTCAACTCTCAATGAAAGCACCAAAATATTTATCGAGTTTTTTGAAAATCGATTATAATTATACTAAAGCTAAAGAAATAAATCAAAATAAAGAACAAGACAAGAGATTTTTACGTGGTTCAAGTATTAACGAGCTCTAGTCCACGAATCAATATTATTCAGCTAGAAAAGCCTTTGAGTATTACATAAGTGTTTGCCAAGTTTACGAACCCTGAGATTTGTCTTACCTTGTAAGAATTGAGATTCAAACCCTTTACATGAATGGGATTTTCATATATTTATAGGCTTAGGGTTCTTGTATGTAAACATTATCTACTAATGGGGTAAATACAAATAACATATTGACTTTGAGTCTATCTAGTGAAACCCAACCCATGAAGTGTTGATCTTTTACTGACGTGGATGCCACGTCATATTGATAGTTGTCAAAACGTGTCCTATCTTCGTGGATAATAAAGACACATAAATGTTTGATTGGCAATTTACTTATTTTCTCATTCAAAATACCTAATTTTTCTCAAATATAATCTCATAAATAAAGTCTTGAATTGTGGGATTTAATAATAAATGTACAAGATACTAAGCTTGAGGAAATAAAGTCTTGAATTGTTGAATGGAAATTACAGCTCCAAAATCAACTAAAACTAGCCATCCTAGAATAACATTGTAGGTCGTAGCACAACCTGCTACCAAAAATGTGTAGTATTTGAAGGTTGAGATTATATTGCTTTCAGCTAAACCACCATTTAGCGTAGCTGGAAGTTGATTCATGTCTGAGCTGATTCTTGCCTCCGTTGCCACATTTGCCACTTTTTTTTAGTTTGGCGAACTTTAGAACAATGATTCTCCAACCAAACTAAGGCTCACCTACTACAATTGAAGGGCATGTTCTCTCATCTTCGGAAAGGAAACCTGTCAATTGCTGAATATGTCGAAAAGGCCCAGGCCACCGCTAATGCTCTGGCCATAGCATGATCGCATGTCACTACTCAAGATCTGGTTCTACAACTCTTGAATGGTCTTGGACCAGAATTTGATCTAGTTGTATCAGGAATTACTTCTCGTAGTGACCATCTTACCTTTGAGGAAGTTCAGGCCCTCTTGCTATCACATGAAACAAGGTTAGAACATCACAGCAATGTGATAGACTTGTCTCTCAAGATGCAAGCCAACTTGAGTGTTAACCCATCAAGAAATGGAAGATATAATGGATCTGCTAGTGGACAAAATAACGGTGTGGGTCGTGATTCTGGTCAATTTTTTGGGCGTGGTGCTGGATCAATATTATTGTGTCAAGTGTGCCTTCGGTTTGGACACACAACCATTGTTTGCCACTACCGATTCTACAAAAACTTTGTCACTCCCAAGTATGGTAGTTCTTCTTCCTTTCAAGCCTTTTTAACTGAAATTGATTCTCCTTTTTACCACTACCATGCTCCCTGACATTGGTGATGATCTCTGGTATGTGGACACCGGAGCTACGAACCATGTCAGTTGTGGCACAACTAATTTGGAATCTACTACACCCTACCACGGTACTGAAACACTGGTTGTTGGTAATGGTAAGCAATTACTAATTTTGTATATTGGTCAATCTACTATTTCCTCCTCAATAGATTCCTCTCCTTTACAATTAAAAAACATTTAACATGTGCCTTCCATTAAGAAAAATCTTGTTATTGTTTTCCAACTCACCACTGATAATGATGTCTATCTTGAATTCTATATATCCTGTTGTTTTGTAAAGGACAAGATAACAGGGACCTCTTAAAGGTAAAGTAAAAGATGATTTATACCAGCTTGGGGATGTGTCCAGTCCAGCTTTACAATGTCATCTTACCACCACTTCTAGGGAATACAATTCTTGTTGTAATTGTTCTTGCTATTGTTATTCTAGTGTAATATTAGAATCTTGTAATCTTCAAGAAATAAATAAAAGAACTTTTGATTTGTGTGATGTTTCTCCACAAGTTTTTTCTGTCTCTAATTTAATGACATTGATTTTTAGAACTCTAAAATTGCCATCATACTGAAAATACTTTGGTCAAATTGTTACCACATATTCCTGGCTCAATAAATGCATTACAGTTTTGTAATGCTAGTCACCAAGGAAAAAGTCACAAGCTCCCATTTTCTATGTCACACAATAGGGCCACTCAACCTTTAGCACTCATTCATACTGATCTAAATACTATTTCCATGTTGTGTCTAAAGATGGATTAAAATACTATGTCCATTTCCTTAATGACTATAGAAGGTACTGCTGGATTTTCCCCTTTACACAAAAAAACCAAGCCTTTGAAGTGTTCATAAAATTTAAGTCTTGTTGAAAAATAATTTAATTTTCCAATCAAAAGTGTTCATGCCGATTGGGGAAGTGAATATAGACCTTTTGCACGCTTCTTAGCAGATCAAGGAATTCATTTTTAGCATCATTGCCCAAGAACAAGTGAACAAAATGGTCGTGCTGAGCGCGAACCCAGACATATTACAAAAATGAGTCTCACTTTATTGGCTCGTGTCGGTTTAAGTATGGACTACTGGTGGTATGCCATGGCTTATGATGTCTTCACTATCAACAAACTTCCCACACTTGTTCTTGGCAATATTAGTCCATATGAATGTTTGTTTGGAAAAAACCTGATTATAACCACTTGAAATCCTTTGGTTGCAGCTGTTATCCACATTTGCGACTCTATAATGCTCATAAACTTGAACTGAAGTCTCAACAATGCTTGTTCTTGGGGTATTCCTCTCATCACAAGGGTTATTTGTGTGAACACCCTAATGGCAGAGTTTATATATCAAGACATGTCACATTCAATGAGGGACATTTTCCTGCATTCTCAAGCAGCAACAGCTTCTCACAAAACTAGGTAAACCCGTTATCTCAATCCCCTAGCTTCAGTTTTCAAACTATTGTTGCTCCTACATATACTAACTCTGGTTTTGTGCATCCTAATGCTACAAATAATGATGTGGTTCACGAGGACAATGGTTTATCAATTCCTACTGTTACACACCATACAATGACCATACCTACTATAGCTCCCACTACTTTAAACACTGACACCCATACCCCACCTATACCTATAGCACCACCAAATACCAATTCAATACTTGCTACAACCATAAACACATTAGCCAATGACACGCGTACTCCACCTACACCTATAGCACCACCAAATACCAATTCAATACCTGCTACAACCATAAATACATTAGCCCATGACACTCGTACCCCTACTCCACCTATAAAACCAACAAACACCAATTCCATAGTTGCCAATGTCATAATCTCATCAAACATTGATACACATGCCATTCCCATAACTGTTTCAGTCAATACAACTACTCCAACACCCGTTGCACAAACCAGCAATCCAGCCACAAGTCTAATACTTGCTGCTGAAACCAGTTTCCCTGTGCCAATCTCTTTCAATGATAGCACCTCCATACATGTCCCATCCACTGCTGTCAATATTGAAGCTGCCAACACATCTACTACTACTATTCAAGCTTCAGCAAGAACACATACTATGCAGACCAGATAACTAAGTGGGATAAGGAAACCTAAAGCCTATAAATAATGCCACAAAATATCCCTTACTCGAGTCTTTCATTCCCTCTGAACCTAAGAACAGAGCTGCTGCTCTCAAAAATCCAAGTGGTTCAAGGCTATGAACCAGGAATTTGAGGCATTGAAAAAGGCAGGAACTTGGACTCTGTTCCCTTATTCTCCACACATGACTGTCATTGGAAATAAGTGGATACACAAAGTTAAACTAAATGCAAATGGCACTCTTGACAGACTCAAATCAAGGCTTGTTGCTAAAGGATATTTACAAACACCAGGGATAGATTATGAAGAAACTTTCTCCCCTGTTGTTAAACCTGGCACAGTAAGAATCATTCTCACTTTAGTTGTGTCTCTTAATTGGTCTGTGAAGCAATTAGATGTCTCAAATGCTTTCCTCAATGGGAAACTACATGAGACAGTGTTTATGAGTCAACCAGAAGGATTTGTGGATCCCACAAAACCATCTCATGTGTGTCAACTCCACAAAGCTCTTTATGGCCTAAAGTAGGCTCTTCGTGCATGGAATCAAACATTAAAAGATAAACTTCTGGAATGGGGGTTCTCTGCATCAAAGTCTGATACTTCATTGTTCATCTATAGCTCAAGTAACAACCTAATCATCCTACTTGTCTATGTTGATGATTTCTAGTAACAGGACCCAATACTCTTCTCATTACTCAGCTTATTTCTGATCTCAACAAATCCTTTTCTCTAAAGGGTTTAGGTCCAGTTCATTATTTTCTTGGAGTAGAGATATATCGTGATTCCTCTGGCATGTATCTCTCACAAACCAAATATATCACATACTTGCTTGTTCGACTTAACATGGAAGGAGCCAAACCAAGCTCCTCTGTCAAACTATCCCTTACTAAAGGAGAACCATTTCATGATCATACTCTTTATAGAAGTACTTTGGGTGCTTTACAATATCTCACTCTAACAAGACCAGATGTTGAATTCATCATAAACAAATTGAGTCAATTCATACATGCTCCTACTACTATCCATTGGGAAGCTTACAAGCGACTCATGAGGTATCTCAAAGGCACTGTTCATCACGGCTTACATCTCACACCAACCTCTGCTTTGAGCTTAGAAGGCTACTCGGACGCTGATTGGGCTTCTGGTATTGATGACAAACAAAGTACAGGGGGTTATGTGATGTTTTTTTGGAAGAAATCTTGTGTCATGGTCTGCCAAGAAGCAGCAGGTTGTTGCACGGTCCAGCAGTGAGAGTGAGTTCAGGGCCTTGGCAAATGATGTTGCTGAAATGAAATGGTTAGTATCTCTCCTATCTGAGTTTCACATCTCTTCTCACCAATGTCCAATATTGTGGGTTGACAATCAAAGTGTCGCTGCCACTGCTGCTAACCCGGTGTTCCATGCTCGGTCCAAATATATCGAAATTGATCTACATTTTGTATCTCATAATGACAAAGCAATTATCCATTCGGTATGTTCCAGTTATAGACCAAGTTTTCAATGCTTTAACAAAACCTCTTTCAACAGATCGATATCACTATCTTCGGTCCAAACTCAAGATGTCTGACACAACTTTTCGTTTGATAGGGGATGTTAACAACCTAATTACTAATGATATCACTTAACTGCTTTTGTTAATTAGCTGTTAGCTATTACTATTGCTTAACTACTTTCTGTTACATTTTGGATTGTATTTCTTGGTCTATAAATAAAAGGTTTGCTACCCTTTTTCAGGTATACTTTTAGCTCTATTTTTGTGCCCTGTTTTTCTTCATCTGCTTTTAGCTTCTTTCTTGGTTTTACCTTCCACAATACATGTATTAAAATTTAGAATAAAATTATTAATTTTATACAAATAAATTTATAAACTATGTTATATTTTATTAATATATAATTATTCCCACACGATACCAGCTGGTTTTTTACTTGAAGTGCAACTAAAGGTAGAATAGGTCGTGGCACTTTTATTTTTCTCAACTGGACTACATTTGGCTAGCTAGCATGAACAACAAAAAAACTAAATAATATAGGCAGTTATGCGCAGGATTACTACATTTACATGGACGTTGATGCTAATCACCTATCTTTCCAATTGGTCGAGTCGTACCACCATCGTCCCTTCACTTTAGGGCTGAGAAAAAGGGTCCACACCATTCTTGGGCTTTTATAAGAGGCTCGAGATATTTCAAGGCTTGCCACAAGAGAAAACTTCGTGCAGTATGGACTATATTCGTCCGGAGAAGCAAAACAAAGATGTTACAGAAGGTAAGGAAGTCTCTTATGAGTGGATTATGCCAAATAAAAGGAAAGTTGTTTGAAATAACTCAAGATCAGCTCCACCTGCTCTAGCTATTCAAATTAGGGAATTTGTTGAGGAAGCTATCTGTCATGTTGTACCCATTGTTGCAAGAAAAAGGAAGGGGGTTGCCGAAGAGATGTCTGCAGGAGACTTAATTATTTTATAACAAATTAAAAGTTATTCTTAAATAAAATATTTTTAAATAAAAATTTTACTGTATTGTGATTCTTCCTGTTGTGTCTTTTGGAACCTTTTCAATAAGTATATTTTTTAGTACGTAAATGCAACAAGTTATTTTAAACTTATTGTGATTCATTTATGTTTAGATGAGTGTTAAAAAAAATTATGAGCATAAACTACTTTGTCAAAATAACATGCTGAAAAATCGATACATCTATTCAACACCTCCCAAAAGTTATACAACAAATCTAAAAAAAAAAATAGAATCATAAAGAAATTATTTGCACCAATTACTCTATAAATCTTTTAAGGGTTAAGCTGAAAAAACCAATCAACTGACATTGGACAAAATCCTGAGTTCATTTATTTGAAGTTAGGTGGGCAATTTCACCTATAAGAGAATTCTCTTAGATGATTGTGTATTATAGTAAGGAAGCAAAATGATGTTTTGGTTGTGAAAAACACCAGCCTTTTTCTCCTAGAAAATTACCACAAACCAAGAAAACAAAATAAATTTTTGAGCATTGCTACAAGACACCCTATGGTGTCCCAAAATGCTATGACATGGCACACCGTCATCGGGTGTCCCTTAGCAATTCTCTAAATTTATTTAGATAAATACCAACACAGATATGCAGAGTCTCCGAAGCAGTTGGCTAGGAAATATGAAACTAAACTGCAGTCAACCCCGCCTTAATCTACAAGACAAGGGTATGATCATATTTTCACAAAACGAATGTCGTTTTGACCGAATGCAGTTCCACAGGCAGGACACTTTCGATGGCGAATCTCCAAATTCTTTTGGATACAAAGATTGCAAAACAGATGAAAGCACTTCACAATCACAACCTGAAGATTGATTGGAACTGTGTTAGCATACTAAAAAAGACCAAACAAGAGACAAAAAAATGATGGGGTCAACAACAACTCTCACCTCCTTCGGCCTATCACGACATACAAGACACTGTAAGATAGACTTGCAAAACTTGATTTCCTCTTGAAGTTTCTGTACTGCTGCCTCTCCTGTTTCAGAACTCATCTCCTCAACACTAGCTTTCAATTCCTCAAACTCTTCCTGGAGGAGATTCCGGGAGTTTCTGCACGATAATAACTAGTGAGTTAGTGAGCACAAAAACCTTACTTCGGAAGTGTTACCAAGGAAATCAACCCAATGGAAGATTCAAAGAAAACAAAACTTAATGTTCACGTGTGAAAAACCATAAAATAAGGATCTCAAATTGGCAAGAGTTGCCAATATCTTCCCAAGTACAGCCATTGAATTCTAATGAAATGTATCAGAATACCACCTTTCATTGTCTAGTTCACTTTGGACACTGTCGATTTCCCGCAGAAGTTGTTCATATTCCTTTTCAGAAGATGACAGAGTAAGTTTAGAGCATTTCGCCTCCTTCTCAGCATCAGCTAATTCCCACTTGGCAGTTTCTAGGTTGACTTTAATATGTCTCTCTTCTTCAGTAACTTTAATCGCTTCACTCAGAAGAACCTTGACCTGCATTCAAACAATTGTTAAAAATGACTAATAGATGCAAAATTTGTCCACAAGACAAGTGAAACTATACCTGCTCTTCACCCTGAACAATTCTCGTCCGCAAGGACTCTATTAATGTATTCATTTGTTGAAGCTGTTTAGTCAATGCCTGTTTCTCAGAGTGTAAAAGACTATGTGCTTGTCTCGTCTTCACACTTTCAGAAACAAGCTGCACAAATAACACGAAAGAATTAGACCAAATATCCAATTGTATTGAAGAGGGTGGCAACGAAATATGGAGTCAAACAATGACAATAACCTTAATGTTATAGTCATCCCTCTCGGCCACTTGCTCCAACAGATGCTGATGCTGCGTCTGCATGTCTTCATATGCTTGGCCAATGGTCTGGAGCATAATGTGAAGTACTTTAATATAATTATAGTTCAAGACCAGGAGGATAATATGAAACTGAAGAATATCAAGTACCTCAATTTCAGATATATAAGCATCTGCTTCAGCATCTTTAATTTTAATGGCCTCTTCAAGCTCCAGAACATCCCTACAATGCAATGTGAAAAACATTACAAAGTAATACAAATATGTCATCATACATAATATTCTTCTTTTGTAATAAAAAAGAAACCACATGAGTTATTGACAAGATAAGTTCTCTCACATTAAAACAATATAAAAGAGAAACACTAACTCTTACAGCTCAATGCATTAACTCAAAATTTTGAAATAAGAGAAAAAAAGAGCTACATTATTAACAAGAGCTTCTGATAAGAAGTTCTCAACTCCAAAAGTAAAAACAGAACTTTGATATATACATATTAGCAGCCAATGAAAAGATATTGTCAACTCTTGTCACAACAAATAACATCCCTGTGTGAGAGAGGGAAATGAAAATCATAAGTACACTACAAATCTACCATAATTTCCTCTTAGAATCATCAGGTGTTATACACCATGTCTTATGCACCAATTTCAATTGCACCATCTTCTAATGGACATTTATGTAACGTAAAACCTAAAATTAATATGGCAGACCCACTTGTGCACCCAGTAAAAGTGAATAACGTTCTTAGTTTTTTTTTTTTTTTTGCTCTAGGACAATTTATGTAACAAAATCCTTTGCTTTAAGAACACACCTCTCTGAAGAATCCAGTTTGGCACGCAAGTCAGTTAGCTCAGCTTCAGCAGCTGACAGCCTTAATTGACAAGCAGCTGCAGCTTCATAGGCAGCTTTCACTCTCAACTCTAAACTATGTTCATCCAAAGCATTTTTCAGTACTTCAGCTTGAGCGTGAGCCCTACGTTCTGATTCTTTGATCTCCATCAGGTCACTGAAATTAAGTTTACAAAGTCTGTAAGAGTTGATATAACAAAACAAAGAATACTTGATAAAGAAGACAAAAGACACCAGGAATGGGAAAACTAAACTAAAAAAACAAGAAAGAAAAACCAAAAAATAAAAAAGATGGGACAGAACTCATGAAGTATGTAATTCAAAGTTTATGTTTAGTGAAGCCACAAGCCAAGAAATAACATTTCAAAATACGATATGCACAATGAGTGTTTTCTTAAGATGTTTTCAAAATACAACATGTACCCTGTTATATGCCAACCTAGATGCTTAGCTTACAAATTCCAAGTACTATAAAAAGCCCTTAGATCTGCAGATCTTCAGTTTAAAAGTGATCATTTTGTGAGCACAAATATGATCCATAGACTTGCTGGAGTTTTAATTCACTAATACCAGCATATTAATGATTCACAAAAGCCTGCTTTGCTTCAAGATTAATATTCAAAATCCATACCACCCTAAAATTGCAGAGAAACTAGTAAGCAGGTAATCAGTACATATAAGCCTCGATCAGTGACCACAAAACAAACCATCAATCTCTTCATCATCCAATATCTATTACCTGTTGTCATTACTTTCCTGTCCATACATGTCCAAGAAAAGTTGCACCTCTTGTTGCTCCTTCTGCAACTCCTCAATCTGCAAAATATATTCACACATCAATGGCTGGCTCATAAAGTTCAGATTTACAGTGCATAACAACCGAAAACCTTCTGCTACAATTTTCACAAAGTTCAGTGATTAGCCAAAAATTTATGTGATATGCATAAAAGATGTTTAAACACATAAAGGTTGTTTTAGAGGGGAGGAACGCGTACAAAGGGGGGGAGCATTGCGGATCGATGAAAATGAACAGTGAGAAGAGAAATAAGAAGAGGAACAAAGAGGAACACGACTACAGTGGAGAATGAAACAGAGAAGACAGCTAGCAGATTTATAACTGACCAAAATATTTGTCTTTGCTTTGAAAGAAATTTAACTTAAATTCTTAAGAGGACAGTTTTGTTATCGCTATCGATAGAAGAATTCATTCTTACCATTTGATTTTAGTGTAATAGTCATAGTAAATTAATTTTATTGATAAATCATTAATTTCAATAAATATTAAATACAACTTTCCATACACGTGAAAAACACGAAATCCCTATCAAACTGACTCGCGATATTGAGAAAATACCATGTTGATCCCGAATTATACTAAGCACACTCATTTTACACAATCAAAATGCACACAATGATGTGACATACATTTTAAACCGTTATTAAGGTTAATGCATGTTACATCATTGTTTGCATTATGAGTGTTTTCAGTATGTAAAATGAATGTCTATTTAGTATTACTCTTAGGTGGCGTTTGGTTGGAGGTAATGAAATGCAATGGAATGGAAAGAAAACAATTTTCATTCCATTTCTTTGTTTGGTTGCATTTTAAAGTATTGGAATGGCAAATGGAATGCTCTTTCTACCATTTTGGTGGAATGACTATTCCATTTTAAAAAGGAAGGAAAGACCATTCTAATGTAACGAGAGAAAATATTTAATGATTTTTTATCAATTTTTTATGCATTTTAAATTTTATTCCATTCCATTCCTATTCCTATTCCCATTCTCATTCCCATTCCTATTCCTATATTTTCATTCCTCCCAATTTAACGTCACTTTAGGTCTCTCATGTTTCAGCATACTTGACCCTTTGCTTTAATAAATCTAACAACATTTAATCTACTTAATTTTGGTCATACTATTTTCAATAGGTTATTTTTCCCTTATTGTTATTTTTTAGTTTAGTTATTTTTTAAATAATGATATCTTTAAGAAAATGTATGACACTTCTTTTTTTTTTTTTTGATAAAACAAAGGTGAAATGGTCTTATTTTTTTTTCAATAAGATATTTTTGCCCTTGTTTTATTATAATAAATACATTTAGTTATTTTTAAACTAATATCTTATATATATACATATATATTTTCAAATTCTAACATGTAACTTTATATAAAAATGAATTAAGTTTCAACATATAAATAAATAAATATATTTTATTAATTGAAATAAAACAAAGGTAAAAAGGCTAATTATTAAAAAAAAGTTTGACCAAAATCAGATGTAGGATTAATTTTGGTACATCATATAGAATTGAAGGATAGCATACTGGATTTTTTAAAAACAGAGTCACGTCTATAATCAGTTTAAACATGGGGACTAAAATGGTATTTTCCCATATACGTATGTTAATATTAACAATTGAAGTGCAAGACTACAATTCATTTACAATAAAGCTGAACCATATAAAAATACTAAACAAATTGGGAATGAAATAAAATGACAAGACATCATTCAGTACATAAATTGATATATAACAATTAAAATACTACATTGAACAAGGAAAGAAGAGGAAAAAAGAAAACATCCATGGAGCAGAGGAAATGGAAGAAACAAAAGGATGAAATGCATCAGTTAAATGAGCACAAATCTTACCATTTCCTTCAGATCCTTCACCTCTATCACTTGTTCAGCACATTTTTCTGCTAAACTCTTTTGTTCAATTGTCTATAAGATACAAAAAATAAAAGAATCAACAACTGAATATATAAAAAGTAGAGGACCAAATTGGCAATGTTTGCAAGATCTCATACACATGGAATGTGATATACATGAGAATTGGGGCTGGAATCCTATAATATTACTCTACTTCAAAATAATATTACTTCGAAATTCAAACAAAAATTTAAATTTTAACTTCAGTTTTTATCAACTGATTCGTTCATGTACATGTTTCCAAATGAACAAGAGGCGGAAAGAGGAGTTCAAACAAGAGAGATTATGGCAGTTTTTTCCATTCATTCTTTAATTTTCATTAAAAGGAAACTGTAGTCATAGTCCGTGGACAATAATAAGATTAAGAAATCAAACTTAAATGAAGAAGTGGCCAAGAGTCAGGTGGTAAGAGGTGTGAAAAGAAATCAGATATAGACTAATCAGTTTTCTATAACACACTGATTTCAAATGAGTTCGAAAAAGAAATCAGCCAGACTCTGCTTGTAGAAGTAACCATTTAGCAATTCCCCCTACACTCAGCTCAAGGTTGTAAATCTTCCTTAAATTACCACTTTCATGGCCAAAACAAAATATGCAACTAACAAAGGTGAATAATAAAAACAGTGGAGACTTCAACCACACCTTCTTACTGAGCAAAAGTTTCAAAGATTGGGCTTTCTCACGTAGAGAAAGTGTTTCATCAGCTGTCTCCTGCCATCGTTTCAACTGAACTTCCATCATTTTCATTTCCCTGGACAAAGCTGAGGCCATGACATGGAACTCTGCTTTGATATCTTTTCTACCTGCAGAAGGGAGACCATTTACAAACCAACAGTTGAAGTAAATCTTTTTTCAAACAGTTGAAGTAAATGACCACTAAAAAGAACAAAGCTCAAAAGATATAATATTTGACCTAAATCCTGGATAGTTTCTTCCATTTTAACTTCAAGATCATTCTTTTCATTAATACTCTTCTGTAGCTGGAGCTCAAGTTCTTCAGTTCTGGAATCAGCAATCTCAACAGCATTCCTCGCTGCATCTGCTGATTCTACTTTAGCATTCAGCTCCTTATCCCTTCTGATGACAAGAGACCTGTCAACCTGAAACTGTACTTTCAGAAGATGCCGAAATATAGAAGTTGGATAACCTACAAGGAATTAAAAGAAAGCAATCTAACCTGCAAAGCATCAATCATAGCTCTGTATCGCTCAACTTCAGCATTCCAATGTTGGAGTTGATCATTTAACAAAGTATAAAGTCGAGATGAATGTATGTATTTGTCATCCTTCAATTCACTCTGCAAGAAAGAACATATCATAGATAGATACAATTCTTTATGTGATAAAACGAAATCTAGAAAAAGACCAATAGTTGTTATGGGTAGAAAAAATACAGATTTGTCAAGAAAAAAATACAGATTGAAACAACTAACTATCGTGGTCCAGGATCAACAAAATAACAGTTTGGTGTGTTAAAAAAACAATTATCCATAGAATTATAAGAGAAAAGAATACAGGTCTCTGAGAAAGCATCAATAGCAATAGCAAGCTCAACAACATTAAAGAGTACTGACCTGGAGAGCCTCCACCTGTTTTGACAATGTTAGATTTTCGTCCTGTGCTTCAGTAAGCTCAAAAAGACGGTTTGTTGCTAGCATCTGTATTAGATATTCAAATACTGTTATAATATTAACTGTATATTAGTTGTAAGAATTAGGGTAAATTGCATTTTAGTAGTTTCCTATTTGTATTTAGTAGTTTCCTATTTAGTCTACCACATGTATACCTTTGTTTCCTCAATCGAAATCTTCAAATCACGCAAACTTATTGTCCTCTCGGCAGACTTCTCAGGTGACAAGTGTCCATTTACTGCTCCTGAAGGAAGAATAGGAATCCCAGATGCAGCATCCTTTTGCATTTTCAGATTAATTAATTTTCTTCTACTTTCTTCAAGTTCAGCCATAGTATCATCAAGCTCACCTTTTATCAATAACAGAAAAAGTATACATCCAACAGATTTAAAAATCAATAACAGAAAAAGTATACATCCAACAGATTTAAAAAGTATGTCAGAAAAATAACAATAACAATAACAGTTGAGGAACAATTCCTTTTCATGAATTTAATAGTCTCTGGGTAATTCTAATTAGCTGACAAATGCATGGCCATAATAGAGTTGGCATATATGATCCATCCATATAAACTGCTAACAATGTACATATTTATAAAATTGCACTCTAATTTGATAACCATCTTAATTACCTGCGAGACGTTTAATTTCAGATTGATCAGTCGATTGATTGCTTTTATAAGTTGCAATCTGTTCTATGTATACTTTATGCTTTGAATGAAGAGCATCAATCACGGAACGCAAATTATTAGCCTCCTCTTTCATCATATCATCAATCTTAGATAGCACACTGATGGCATCTAAATTAAAAAATAAACCAAAAGAAGCACCATTTAATAAAAATGCACAAACATGCTTACTGTTCATCAGTGGAAGATAAGAGGTTTATTTATTTCTTGATAAAACTCATAAAAGATAAGAGAAAATAACAAACTCAGTATATGAGATTAATATGAGAAAATGGACTACAATTGAACCTCATTATGATATATCCTGACCTTTTGGAAATAAAACTCCTCCTAGAGCCTGATATAAGCTCTCAGTTTTCGCCATTTGAGCGTTAACACTACCTTCCACGCGTGTCAACAATGCCCGAGTAGACGCATGGCGAAAAGAAAGGGCTTCTTCAATATATTTTATAATACCATCATTGTCATTAGCTTCAATGGAATCTTTTTGCAAGAGCCTACACAGAAACATCTCCTCCACAGGACCTGATGGAATTGAACCTAACGTGTACACCATCATGTCAATCCATCTTGTGTGATGTAGAGAAATTAAAGCTCAAATTAATCAAAATATTTGAGCAGAGAATAACTATTTACATAAACATGAGATACGGATACCTCTAGAAATATCAACACAATCCAAGGTCTGTAAAGCATTTTGATCTCCACCAACGCATGCTCCGAGAAGGATTAAATCATCAACCAGCTAAATATAAATTTTTACATATACTTTTCAGAAAATTTTAAAAAATATATATCATATTTTGACTGGAAATTGGGACTACTAGAACAACACGCGCTAAATAATACATCCAATAACCTGATTCCATAGTTGATTCACTGCAATCAACATGTCATCATAAGAACCTTGCTTTTCTTGTGATTTTTTTATTTTTTCTTCAAGATCATGCAACTCTTGCTTTTGTTTCTCTATCTGCTGATGGAGTTTCTGATTTTGGTAATGAAGAGCTTCTGCATCAACCTAGACAAAAAGAAAAAGCCGAATCCTTCAAATAATTTTCCTCCCATACTGAAGTGATTATAAGCAGAGCAAGTCAGATCAATGCCTACGTATAACTCCAATTTCACTCCACCGAAGGCAATCACAGCAATCCATGTTCATGTATGTACATAGAAAGAATTAAAACAATACTGAAATTCACACCTTTATGTGAATTTCTACTAAAGTTGGGGGGTCTCCTAAAACAGAATTGCAGTCATGTCATTTCATTCAAACAATCAATTTTCAAGATTACTAGTGGAATCTATGCCAGTGTATTACATGTAATCAAATTCATTTATTTCTTATATTTCCAAGTGTCACACTAGATACGCATAGTGTCACAATTTCTTGAGCCTTGTGATTCAACTAAGATATATTCTAAAACTCACTTAACATATGTTATATTTATTTGTGTTTATCAAGCCTAAAAAAATTTGCTTTTGATCTAAACCATTCTAGCCTTGCCTAGAATTGGATTTGATCATCAAATTCTGTTTCCATTCTTCTCAATTCTCTCAAATAAGCATAGCCCCATTCTAAATGAGTCAGTATTCAGTTATGTTAAGTAATCTAAAGTGAGTAGAAGTTCTTCCCATTTCCAAAACCTCTATTCTAAACCAAATTAGAATTCAAAGTGAGTATATGGATTTGTTTCATGCATTGAGAAATACCAAAATGAAGTCTCTGCACCCATTCATCTTAAAATACAAAACACCTGAATTTCATATATATGACAATATATATGATTGGAAATTCGCTCTATACAAAAATTATATTCCTAAATGTCGTTCATTTTCATTTCTTAATATTTCCAAAATTCACTTTGATGCATGTTCTGCAAACATTTCAAAACTTGCATATCTAATAACTACCAAAACTTCAGCAAAAGAATAACTAACTACCAAAATTTGATGGAAACCCTAAATGGTTTCTCTCACTATATCTGGAAAAACTGTTATTAGAACACTTTGAAATCCCTAATTACATCAAACAAATCCCCACTAACAATCCCTATATAAGATGAACAAGCATAAACAGAGTAATAATGCGACGAAATTCAAACTTTTTGAAACAAAATACTCACAAATTGTAACACTTTAAGCAATTCAATAACTTCGATAAAAAGAATAATAAGGAAGATTTTGTAAGTGTCAATGATTGATGAAGAAATTGACCTGAAGCGGTTCATGATTTTGAGAGAAAATATCCTTATTAATCCCATTACCCTCCATTATCTGACTCTTCTTCCTTGTAGACTAATCGAAGTGTATGAGCAATAGCATCAGTTGATTTTGGTCTTTTTCTTTTCTTTTCTTCTCGTTTCTGTATTAATTACAGAATAATTAAATAAGAAATAATTATAATGGAAAATAAATGAAAAAAAAAAAAAACATCCAAATTTTTGAAATAATAAATAAATCATTTCAAAAAAATAATAATAAATAAATAAATAAAATATAATGTCAAGTAAGGGAAGAATAAAAGTAAAGAGAGAATTACGCATTAATTAGAAACGTTTTTAGTAAAATCCTCATTTTTTAAGAAATAACGTATACAGCTTTCAAGAAGTGCTTTTTAAGAAATAACAGCGTTTTTCTTTTTTACTGAAGAGTGGTTTTCATTCTTGAGAATAGTGGTGGGGGTGTTCGCGGTCTCGGTGGTGCGGTTTTTAACTATTTTTTTAAAATCAATTCGCACATGTGGTGTTTTTAATTTCTCAAAACTAAAAAACTGTAAAAACCACACCGCAAAAAATGGTGCGCTTTGGTTTCTGCGATTTCTGTAATTTGGACTATTACCAAATAATTAAATTATCACAAATACAATCAAACTTGAGCAACACATGTTAAAAATATCATAAGACTTGAAAATAAATATAAAAAAAAAATTCAAGTTTCAACAATACAATAATTAGTGGGTTTTGGGTTGGGTCTTCACATATTGGACCTAAATATATGTAAAAGTTGGTATTTTTATATGCGGTGCAGTATGGTTTGAACCGCATATTAACAATTTAAAACCACAAACCGCACTGCACCACGCGGTTTAGGAAAAATTCAAACTACAACCGTACCGCAAAGAATTTTAAACTGCATTTTTTTTACGATGCGGTGCTGTGCGGACGGTTTGAGCGGTTTGATAAACATCCTTACTCCGAATCCTAGCAAGATTTTTCTTCTTTTTTAGCCTTAGTCGGAGAAAGGTTGCAAGATTCCAGTGCAGTCTTCTGATTGACTCTAAGATAACTAATTCCATTTTGTGTACATAAGTGAAAGACAGAGGTTACTACTTTTAAGTCATACAAGGTTGGTCGGCCTAGCAAAACGTTAAAAGCAGGAGGAATGTCTACTACCAGAAATTGTGCCACGATCGTTGTTGTAGCTGGAGATTTCCCTACTGTGAGTGGTAGGAAGCATGTTCCAAGTGGTGCAATGCTCTGGTCAAAGAATCCGTAAACTAATTGCGTATAGGAAACTGAATCTTTGAGTTGAAGACCCATTTTCTCATAAGTAGACTTGAACAAGATGTTAGATGAGGCCCCATTATCAATCATTGTTCGTGTCACTATTTTGTTTGCAATATGCACGTCCACTACAAAAGGGATCGTTCTATGGGTAGATCACATTATTAGAATTTTCATCACTGAAAGTTATGATTGGATCTTCCCTACGTGGTTGTTTGGGTTTTTTCTCTTCTACAGTCAGAACTTCCTCGCCTTGCTTATACTGAAGAGTTCGAGCATACTTTTCTCTTGCATTTTTAGAATCTCCAACAATATACGAGCCCTTTATAATAACTAATAAATGCCCGTCCACAGATAGAGGCATTAAGTGGTTTTGGTTATTATCGGGTTAGGTGACCCTTTGATCTTGGTCAGCCTTTACATACCTTTGAATGTGTGGATTATTCTTTCTAATGTGAAATTCAATCGCTTCTTTTAAGTTTTTGCACTCATTGGTATCATGGGCAAAGTCTTTATGAAAATGGCAGTACTTTGAATGATCTCTTTTGCTTACATCCTTCTTCATTGGTGGAGGTCTTTTGCAAGGCACTACTGATTCTGTGGCCATAAGGATAACTTCTATATCTTCGGTGAGGATAGAAAAGTTGTGAACTTTGGAGCTTTCTCACGAGGATATTGGTGTTCGGGAATGTTATTAAACTTTATATTTTTTTCCGTTTCCTTTGATTGTTTCCACCATTTGACCTTTTCCCACCCTAATTATTTCTAGCTTGGCTTGGAACAGACATACCAGAGGCCACGTTGGGAATTTGTTTTTGGCTAGTTAAATTTACTCTTCGAGCAACTGTCCAGACTACTTCTAATTTTATGAATCCATCTGTCCGGCCTAAAAATTCTGCTATTGACCCCACTGTCAGCCTCTATCTTTCCATAAATCTCCTAATGGTAAAACTCCTCCAAGTATGGTTGCTAATCTTCCTTCCTCGGTCAACCACTTTACCCTTATGACCTCGGTCATAAATTGACTAATATAGTCTCTGAGAGGTTCATCTGGTAGTTGTCTAACTCCAATCAAACCTTCCAAGTGAACAGGGAATTGCCTAGAAGATGAGAATTGTGCATAGAATTATGATATGAAGGTGTCCCATGAATTAAACTTTCATGGAATTATAATTTATGTTTGTATTTTTTTTAGTATATTAGTATCTGTTTATGAATTTTAAGTTATATTTTAAATAATAATTAGTTTATTGAATAAAAATTAATGTAATTTTTTTAATTTTTATTATAAATTTATTTTTTATTAAGGGATTCCCTGCCCCATCCCGGATGGGGAATAAGCAAGGATAGGGATTAAAATTCTTAATGGGGATGGGGATGCAGGGAGCACTTCCCGCCAATTGCCCGCCCCATGTGCATCCCTACCCTACTTTGTAGTTGCTTTTATGTTATCTTATAGTTGTTTTTTTTATTGTTGTTGTTTAGGTGCTCTATAATTATTTTTTAGTTGCTTTAGTTATTTTTTTTTTTTTTGTTTTATTGAAACATAGTATTTTTGTAATTTTGAAACTTTAAAACATTATTTTAAAAACTAAAAGAAAAGGAAAAAAACAAAGTATGAGGTATGCTTTTAAAAACCCCAAAAAAATTTCTCCGTATTTTTGTAAATTTCCATATTTTAAAAGATGGACATTTAGGTAGTTTGTAGATATAGAGCCATTTTGCATCTCTCTCCATCTACAAAAGCATAAAAAAAGTCTGAAAATATGCCATAAAAAGTGATTAAACCTAAAACTACCATATTTTTCAAACAAAGATTAATTTTAAATTCTACTAAATAGAACTAATGATGAAATTAAAAAAAAAAATAGAGGTTCGGAACCTAAGTAAAAAAGTTGGTGCAGGTTGGACATTTTTGTTTCAAATAAGCCTAACAATGTTCAAGCTTAAGTAGTAATTGATAATTTTGTAAATGAAATTTGTTTAAGCACATCTCTAAATGATCCAAAGTAATAATATGTCCACATACATTTAAGTAAGTAATCAGAATTCAGAAAAGATGATTTTGGTCAGGCAGCAAGTCAAATGGTAATAGAGCCTAATGGATTCAAAGACTAGACCAGTAAATTACAATAAGGTGAATATGCTCTTGAAAAGAAAACAAAAAACATTTACTCCAGGAATTGCATTACAATTTATCAACCAGTAACTATCATATCAGTGTTTAGAAAGCATCACATAAGGTACTGTTGGACTAATCTAATTTTCTCATTCAAACAAGACCATTAAATCTCATTGTCCTGGTTTTTTCACCTTCTAGGGAATCCTCCCTGGTGTTGTGGTGTAATTGACATTGATGTCGGTGAGAATGGATCATAAAGTTGATGTTCTCCAGGAGCTTGAGCTGATCTACCAGAAGCAAAGGAGTGACTTGCTCGAACAGGATAATTCTGATGCTGGCCATGATTTCCTGGCCTGGGAGGGAAAGGACCAGGAAAACTAGGAATTTGGGGAGACGGGTTGAAGTTCCACGGCCCAGGTCCCCCTGGCATCATTTGATTCCTAGGTGCAAGGGCACTTCCATCTGGAAATGTTGGAAGCCTGGAAGGAACTGAAATCCCAGTTGGATCTCTGACAAAGGGACTGCCAGAAATATGAGATTGAGGTTGGCCAGTGTGGTTGCCAGGTGGCCTTGCGAACCCGTGGTTGCCAGGTTGAGACAAATTAGGCATTGGCATTCGTAAAGGCTGGGATGCTGGACTTGGTAATATTGAATTGGCAGGTGGAGCATTTTGAGAGAAATGAGTGTTCGGTCTGAGTCCTGCCTGAGAGGGTGGATTTTGTGGACGGTGAGGTTGAAAAGTAAAACTACCAGAACTTGGACCTGTTTGCAATTGTGGTTTTGCAGGAGTAAAATTTGCTGCATTTACAGAATTTATAATTCCTGATTGCATAGATGGGCCTGGTGGAGGATTTGATGCAGATCCTAAAGTAGGGTTCCCAAGAGAACCATACATAGGTGCAGGTGCATGTGGTGAAACTACAGGATGCAAATGTGTTGGAACCATCCTTGGAGCCATATTGCCAAAACCTGCAGGTGGTGGAATATTGGCAGGTTGAGACCCCTGTGGTAATGAAGGCATTGACGGCCTGGTGAAGCTCATTGGTGAAAGTTGGCTTCCTGTAGATGGATATGGAACCAAAGCATTACTTGCTGGAACTGAGGAAAACTGTGGAGCCATCAAAGAAGGATTTCTCGGCTCAAAAGGACCAGGACCTGTCTGAACCATGTATTGATGTTGTAAAACTTGTGCTGGTGGCCGTGATTCATGGGAAACAAGATTTGGGTTTTGGGGAATGGAGTTGAATCCACCTTGAACTGGTGGCCGGCCAAACAGTGAAGGCATGTTTGAATGCATGTGAGCAGGGGTGTTCAGACCAAGAGCCGAAGAATTTGGTGGATTGAAGCCGGAAGGTGGATGTAACACCATGTTAGGTGGTGGGCCTCCAGGAAACCATTGACCAGGGTACTGAAACTGTCCTTGTGGAGGCATTGATGTAGGTCCTTGCATCGATTGCATTGCAGAATTAAGAACTGGGTTAGAAGTGGCCACATCCTGGCCTAAAGAAACATGGGCATCAGCTGCAGAAGCTGAGTTAGAGGCTGCAGATGCAGAAGCCAAGTTACCCTAAACAAAAGAAAAGTATAGTCCCAATCAATCCAACTATAACAGGAGTAATGATAGTGAAACTATATAACAGAATGGTTAAGATGACTGGAAGCTAAAACACAGCAGATCAGTTGTAAAATAACAACTGAGGTGAACTCACTTTTACTGAGGTGATTAGGAGCTCAATGACAGTAACAGCAGCATCTACTTTCTCAAACGTGTCAGCTGATATATGGACGTATAAGTCTTCGTAGGTATTGTGGACTTCATTCCCATCAGACTGTTTAATCTCAATCTGCATATAGTAATCGAAAATATTATGGATAAAGCAAGTGCTAACACCAGAATGAAACACACAATAAAAACAAGATGCTCCTGTAAAATGATTGAGTGAAGATAGTAAGAAATGATGACTAATCTCTAATAATTTTATATTTTCTGCTTTTGTAAAAAAGATACCTTCTGTTCATTATCTACGTTGGTTCTGTAGACTTGAATCTTAGCTCCAGTTTCCTGATTCCCAACCCAAAGATGTAATGGAGATAATTTATCAGTATATATATACTAGTGAAATAATGAAATTTCTAATAAAAGCTCCTCTTTTAATACTCAAAAACTTACTTTTCTTACCTTTTCCAATCGTTTTAAGTTCTCACCTCCAGGCCCAAATATTAGCCAAACAAAATTATAACCAGGATATTCTTTAACCTGAGAAACAGTGTAAATAGCATGGAAGCATCAGAAGATAATACCAATTCTCCATTAAGGAAAAAAAAAACAGGATACTTGATAATCCAACAGTTTACATATGCATCTTATTGTATCCAATCCAGAATATTCATTAATCTTAAACAGCTGGAAAACATAAGAATGGGAAAATTCTGATAGAAACTTAATTATTTTAAGAGACATTCAGAAAGAAACTTATATGGAAAAAAAAAAATCCCTCTTTACGTGCTTTAACAACATATTGACATCGTACTAATAATAGATATATTATGGCATAAGGTTGTAAACTTGTAAATCTATGATAGTTTCTAGGATGATAAAACCAATAAATACAATCTAATTGGAGTTCTTTATCCCCTTGTATTATCCTTTTACCCTTCCCACATTTTACTACTTCACTATCAGTCACCCATAAGTATTTAGCCTTCCTTTCAGATGCCTAGTTTTTAATATTTTCCTTCACTGCAATGAAAACGTCTTTGCTTACAACTATTATGCAGCTTAAGATTGATTGTAAGGTAATCAGACCATTATTTTCACTTTTTTATTTTTTTAAAAAAGAGCTAGGCTCCTCACCTAACCTACAGTATTTGTGGACTTAGAAATATTTTATAAGTGTCCAAGTGGGACTCGAACCTCATACCTCGTGGGATCAAATCAAATTACATATTTTTGTTTTATGTGGAATTTCTAATAAATATGAATCCTTAAAAACAAGCCATGAACTCAAGTTAGAAAAACTCGTAGAAAGTTGGAGAAGCGATACTTACAGGTATGGACACTCTGGCCTCTTTCATCAACGGTTTATAATCAGATGGAGCCTTGTAACTTGGATTTAATTTTAATATTTCACCTGGAAATCATCAACAAAAAACATAAGCCATGCCAGAGACAATATATCCTCCATCAATCAAAGAAAAGCGTAAACATACCTATTGCCTCCCGCTTTTCAAGCTCCAATTCTTCTAACTTCTATGTCCACAAACAGTAATTTAAGGTCAGATTCAGAAGACTTTAATATATATACACACACGTATTTTTTCCGTGACAATTGAAGAATGTCAAACAAATTAAGCCAGAAAACTGTTAAATATAATCTTTACCTCAATGGCATTTTGATGACTGGACAACTCATGATTTGGACTTTCAGAATCTAGCACTGAGTTGCCACTGAGCCCGGTCTCTGATATTCCAGATTTGAGTTGCTGTGTAATTTGATCAACCCGAGTCTGGAAAAATTTGTGCCACCACACAGGTAGTAATATCACTTAGTGGCACCTGGAAGGGGAAGCTTCTATGTGAACCATTCACACAGAAGAATACGGAAAGGGAAATTTCAATTTGTTTTTTCTTTTGGGGAGTGGGTAGCAATTCTCTAGATTTATTGTTATAAAGCCCAAGAGCAAGGACTGATACATATAACCCTATTATAAAAATCTTCAAATTCAATTTGAAGAACTATGAAGCACAACTTGCAAAGTACAATTAAGTAAGAACATACCTGAAAAGCAAAAGCTCTCACCCTCCTAACAGAAGCATCCTGAGTCAGATCAGGTCCCCACTTTGTTTTCCTTGGAGTCAGTTTGGTACTTTCTCCATTCAAAGTATCAGTGCCCCCAGGATTTTTAACTCCTCGGAATATGGGAACCAATGAACCAGACAACTTGTTTTTTGGTATGACAAAACCAGCCTTTGAAGCAAACATAGGAACTTTTTGGCTAGTACCTGTTGATGTCGATGAAACAGCTGCTCCAGACATCGTACTACTGTAATTTTCAACTGCAGATGTTAGGTCAATCCTTTAACTCGTTCAATTCCTCATTCTACTGAAAACAAGAGTGAAAAATACATCGAAGATTGTTACTCGTTAAGACTATTACTGAAAGAATGAACATTCAAATATCATTTATCACTTAAACTAGTGGAGAAAAGCCAAACAAACAACCATAAAATCAGCAATTTGTTAAACAAAAATACAGATACATAGACTAAGTGAAGCCAATGAATTGGTTAACTGATGTGATACCACTAGAGAATAAGGTACACTTAATGAACTATATTGAAATCCAAGGAATTGAACATTTCCTACTTAAGCTGATGAGGTGAAAAAATGCAAGCTCAGGACACATTTCATCTTTATATAAGAACATTGCTCTATCTATTCCCAGAAAGAACAATAGAAAGGGTGTGGAAAATTATATACCACTTCCAAGAAAGCCATTTAATAATGTTGTGCTTGGGGTCATGAAATAATATCTTATTCCACCACCTATAGTCGCCCCCTTTAATTTTAATATTGCAAATATTTAATATCTTTCCGAAAGATTCACCATGATAGAAGCCCTTCTCTCTTGCAAATATTTATTGGTATGCAAGGGAACAATATCCAATACAATGTTCAGTGCTAGATAATCATAACTTAGAAGCAAAAAACACAAAGATGAAAATAAAATACAACGAAAAAAGACATGGCCATCAAGTTTAATAACTACATATTTATACTATCAGGTATTCCACCACTTGGGTATATGATCATTTAAATATATATATATATCTATATCTATATCAAATTCAGTACATGGATGAAATATGCTATGAAATAGCCTTAGATGATAAAACTAACTAACCCCAAAAACGCATCCCAAAAGATTTGCCTCATAGAATAAATACATAAATCCAACTTCAATCCTAACATTGAAGAAATGGGAGTAACAATCAAAAAAGCTCAAACGATAAAACTTCAGCATAGAAGTCAAACAATGCTAGTTTTCCCATAATCATAAACAAGAAACTGATTCGAAAACTCAAGAATCTATCTTTTTCATGATAAGACTTCAGTCTTCCCAGAAACCAGGGGAGAAACTACGAAGGGTCCAATGAGGGCATTTATAAAACATATAAACAAATTAAAACTAGCAAAGATACCTGATAGCGATGAAAGAATAAAGAAACTGCGAAGTGGGTTGGTTGGCCGGAGGACCCAGCTGTGGAGCAGCGGAAGAGAGAGAGAGAGAGAGTTTTTATTTAAGGTTTTTGAGTGAATTTGGGAAACAAAAGCATTAGGTTTAGTTCAGACACAATCAATCGAGGAAGAAGAAGAAGAGTAATAATGAGAAGAGATGCCATATGCACACTGGTTTTCTCTATGTTTTCATTTCCATTTACAATTTTGTTTTGTTGGGCAAAATGGTCATAATAAAGTTTCTAAAATGGAAGATTTTAGATTTATTTCACAGTTTTTTCTTCATGAAAAATAATGAAATTTAGGATTTTTGCAATTAATTAAGAAAATATGGATTTTTTTTAATTATTTAGTTTGTAAATGTTATTTTAAAATTGTAATAATATAGTTATAATTTTGAAAATTTTAGTTGCAATTTTTTTTGAGAGAATTTTAGTTGCAAATTAATAAATTAGAAAAATATATATTTGAGCCCTTTCACTAGTTTTTCTATTTTATTTATCAATATCTTTATATATTTTTTTTTTTTTTGGTGAAAGAGAGGTGCGTAGCACCCATTCATTAAACAAAAACAAGCAGATACAAATAAAACAACCAGTAACAAAGGGCGGCTCTGACCAAGAGACTCCCCAAACTCAAGAACTACAAACTAAAAACCCAAAAACTAACAACAAACAGCACTAAACCAGTACATGCAGAAGGATAAAAAATTGAAAAGAACCCGCAGGAACTTCCAAGCACCAGCAACATTCTAAAAGAAAATCCAACATTGTGGAGCTTGAGAAGACCTGCCAAAGAAAGAAAAAACTAGCCAGCATCTGGAATCCATTCCTTATAGTCATCGAACACCGACGGATCCATAAACTTCACATCAATATCCCCAACAGCTGCATTGAGATTAGCCCATTTAGCCGCGTTGTGAGCCATGAAGTTCTCCTTCCTATTGATATGTTTGAGTTTCCAACGCCGCAGCTGTGTAGAGTAGCTTCGAAACTGAGCAGAAGTGCCCTCAAGATCAATGCATCGCTGGACACCTTGTGTTTCCAAAATGTTGGAAATAGCGCATACATTGTCCGAGAAGAAATTAACACAAGTGAGTTCCAAACGCACAGCATGCTGGACTGCTCGTACCAGTATCAAAGCCTCAGCCAATGCTGAATTTGTTGCTGAAAATCGATCTGCAATAACGCTCCATATCCGATTTTTTGAGTCCCTGAAAACTGCTGCACCAACAGAGTGATCAATTCCGATAGAGACATCAGTACAACATGTCATCCACCCCTCCAAAGGAGTAAGAATAGTAGCTTGCTTTAGGGGGCGATCTATTTTGCAAGCCAAATGATCATTTAGCCGCCTACAAGCCTGTTGAATAGCCACCATAATCGGTCCCAACTGACCATTATGAATAAGTTCATTCCGCATCTTCCAAATCACCTCAAAAATGCATAAAGCCCCTGTCATGAACTCAATGAAACTGAGATTGTGGGGTCTATTCCTTATACATCCAAACCAGTCCATCCATTCCTCCCAATTCTGAGAAGGACATAAATTTGTTCTAATGCCCCAATGGCTACCAAACCAAGCAGCTGAAGCATAATCGCAGTTCCAAAACAAATGGAAGGATGATTCCCTCTCCTTGTTACAAATTGGGCAGAGTGTTGATTGAAGATTCAGAGCCATTGCAATTCTTTCTCGTGTAGGAAGAGCGTTAGTAATGATTTGCCACCACAAAAATTTCAGTCTCGCATGAAGAGAATTATTCCAAATGATTTTCCAAATTTCACTAGGAGGGGCAGCATATCTGCGCCTAGTGATTATGTGGTAAGCAGATTTAATGGAAAATAAGCCATTTGCCTCACCTAACCATCTCCACGAGTCCCCTTACTGTGAATTTGGAAGACCAATGTTTAGAATATGTCTCGCATCATCATGGTGGAACCATTGCCTGACCCTTCTTTCATTCCAAGAATGATTCTCGTTTAAGAAATACTCCACCAAGTTGGCCCCCTGTGTAGCATCCCTTATAGGTTCAGGTTGACTGTTGCCGGTTGGGACCCAAGGGTCAAACCAAATTGATGTAGACCTTCCATCTCCAATTCTACGGCATATCCCTTCTCTCAAAAAGGGACGAGTTTTGAGGATGGCTTTCCACAACCTCGAATCCGATCCCTTACTTTGTGCATCCCAAAAACTATTTCCCCTTAGATATTTACGTTCCATAGTCCGAGCCCACAAACTTGTAGTCTCGGTTACCATTTTCCAGCCCCAACTCATAAGGAAAGCCTTATTAATGTCCTTAGTTTGTCTGAATCCCAGGCCTCCATGAAGCTTAGACTTACACAGATTGCCCCATTCAATGGTGTGGATCGATTTCTTCTTCTCTGAATCACCCCACCAGAAACTTCTCAAACTACGGTCGATAGTACCCGCGATATGAGAAGGGATTACCTTTGCTGAGGCAGTATAAACAGCGAGTGAGTTTCCAACAGATTGGACCAAACACGCTCTCCCTGCTTTTGACAACAACCGAGCCTTCCACCCTTCTATACGATGCCGGACCTTATCAATCAAGAATTTCAAATTTGCAGCCCTTTTGCGAGTTTTAAGGAGTGGCAGGCCAAGATAGAGAGCGTCCTCTTTCATCTTCTTCATTCCCAGTTTACCAGCAATTGCATCCGCGCGAGATCGAGGGACTCCTTTCGAAAAATGGATAGTAGACTTTTGGAAATTGACAGATTGGCCAGACCAGGAACAATAGATCTGAAGGCACTGAAGGAATGCATCTGCTTCCTTTAATGAGGCCTGGCCGAATAACATTACGTCATCCGCAAACATGAGATGAGTGATTGGAGTTGCCGATCTTGAAGTTTTGAACCCTCGAATCTTTCCCAAGAGATTAAATTCAATGATCACCCGGGATAGAAGGTCAGCTGCTAGGATGAACAAGGCAGGTGAGAGCGGGTCTCCCTGCCTTAGACCACAGGAAGAAGCAAAACGACCTTGTTTAACACCATTAACCATCAGATTTAGTCTTTTAATTTGAATACAGCTTCTTATCCATTCCCGAAGAGGACTTTTCACACCATGAAAGGAAAGAGCTTCCTCCACAAAATCCCAATCCATTTTGTCATATGCCTTTTCCATATCTAGTTTTATCATCATGAATCCTTTTGATCCCTTTTTCTTTGCCATGGAATGAACAATTTCATGAGCCATCGCTATATTTTCCGAGATGGAGCGACCCTTGATAAAAGCAGTTTGAACAGGAGAGATTATCTGTGGCAGAATAGGTCGTAGTCGCAAAGCCACAATCTTAGAAATGCATTTATACACCACATTACAAAGTGCAATGGGCCTGAAGTCATTCGCCGTCACTGGATTGGCCTTCTTCGGAATTAGCACTAAATTTGTATCATTGATAAATTCTGGTAACTTTGCCGTGGTGAAGAAGTGGTGTATCATAGCCATCATATCACTTTTGATTGTGTCCCAATGAGACTTGAAGAAAGCTGCAGGGAGACCATCCGGTCCCGGGGCTTTATCTGAACCCATCGCCATAAGTGCACTATGGACTTCCTCTTCATTTGGCATGAGATAAAGATCCTCCTCCAGTTGAACATCTGACCCCGTGAAGTGCCATACAAAATTCACCATACTTGTACGATTCAAAGCTTTGGAAAATGTCTTGTTAAATTTCTCAATGAAGATTGCAGCAATATCCTTAGGATCCTCATGGTTCTCCCCCTGATCATCTTTCAAATATTCAATATAATTCCTTCTCCGTCGAGTAACCGTACTTGCCATAAAAAACTTTGTTGCCCGATCTCCTTCTTTCAGCCACGCCACTCTCGACTTCTGTCTCCAAAAAATTTCCTCTCTAGCCAAAGCCTCATTAAGAGCCGCTCTAGCCTCAGTATGAGCAATTTCATCAACTGAACGGTTACTTTCAATCTCCTTGAGTCTGCATCGTGCCTCAGAAATTTGGGAAGATAGTTTCCTAAAGTGTGACTTATTCCACTTCCTTAGATGGTCTTTAGTCGTTTTGAGTTTTCGATATATATTCACCATTGGATTTACATGTGTTGACTCCATCCACGCCTTCTTGACCACCCAGAAAACTCTAGGATCCCGTTCCCACATCAGTTCGTATTTGAATTGGGGTTTAGTGCAATGTCTTCCTCCATTTGTATCCAACAGTATGGGGTTGTGATCAGAACTTGTAGATGTAAGGTGACTAACAATGGCATTTGGCCATGCGAGTCTCCATTCCACCGAAGCCAGTGCCCTGTCAAGTCTGGCTCTTTTCAAACAAATGCCCCCAGTTGAACTCGATCCCTTTTTAAACCATGTAAATTTGACTCCAAGAAAACCAAGGTCAATGAGCCCTGATCTATGCACCGATCTTCTGAGATCAAACGAGTACTTAGCAATGTTACTCCTCCTCGAGTAGTTTAGACATTCTGAATCCTCCATTGTTCCGTTAAGATCGCCCATCAGCACAAGAGGGAGTTTGCAATTGCAAACATAATCTCCCAGCTCCTTCCAAAATCTTTCTTTCTCGGCATAAACAGGCGGTCCATAAATTCCCATAAACATCCATGGCTTATCCGGGGGGTCCGAAGAAATACAGGCAGTAATTTTATACTTGTCAGCGCTTTCAATGTTGCACCCCACGCCATTCTTCCAACACAAAGCAAGGCCTCCCGCCGTACCTATTGGAGGGACATAATAGAAAGATTGGAAGTGAATTCTCACCAAAATAGATTTTAATTTAGCCTCCGTTAATCTGACTTCTGATAAAACCAGTAGCTCGGGATTCGACCTCCGGATTAGCTCCTTCAGTTGTCGAACTGTCGCTGCGTTCCCGAGACCACGACAGTTCCAAGCAATAGCCTTCATAATGCTTCGGGAGACTTTTCCGGGCAAGTCTCCGCAGCCCCAAAACGAAAAACCTGGTTTGAGTTGATCTCTTCTTCTCCATTCGACTCTTTCACTTCCTCAATTACACAAGAAGAACTTGGTTTCGAACTGCAATCAACAACGACAAAGTGGTTGTTTAAGTCTATCTTGAGATCAAAGATGTTCTTCTCCCAGCACGATTTGATGGATGTATGTCTTTTTCTCAAAGCATTAGCTTCCTTGCTTTTGAAAGATTTGAATTTAGGTCCTTGAATGGCGGCTGATTTGGGCGGTCTACCTCTACGTTTTGGCAAGTTGACATTACACTGTATCTCCGATTTCAGATCAAGCTTGCTTGACTCTTTAGTACTTGGTCGTCCTCTTTTCCTTCTCGGAGTAGAATTGCCTGAGGATCCCGGGGAGAAGGTGCAATCTTGGATCAAGGTGGGAGGATCCTTTATTTCTTCAGAAGTCGTGTTGGGATGCAGGATAGGTGAATCAGCCTTCAGTATCTCAATTTCTTGATTTTCAGAATTCCCTTCAGTATTTTTTAAAGGTTTTGGTTCAAAGCATATTCCTTCAAGGGCTTTTCTCTTCTTAGGCCCAAGGTCATGCTCCATGGATCTAAAGTATTCAATGCCCAAGAGTGGGTTAAATAGAGAAGCTTCCCTCATATATTTATCCACTGTACCAAGGCCCGTTAAAGTTTTAAAGCCCAAATTCCACAACTCATTGGATGGCCATGGGATCGAATGGGCCTGGCTACCCAAAAGGGTGGAATAAGGCCCCAAATCTTTTGAATGGTTTTTACCCCACTTGTATTTCCCTCCAACTCCTTCTTCGGCAGAAAGGTAAGACTCAGAAGTCTTTGGGACAGCCACAGTGTTTGTCTTACCAATCATGGTAATATCAGGTATATCAGCAACGCCTTCATCACTGGGTTGATTATTTTCTATGGTTGTCTGCATGGTTGAGGATGAGTCATTTTCATTATTGTCCACTAGTGCGCTCAAATGGGGAGGGAGGACATGTACTTTCGGTACTATCAAATTGGCAGTATCCTGAAGAGGGCAAACTTCTCCAACACCGGGTAGAGTAACCATCGGGAATCTGCTTACCCTTTCTTCCTCCGTCGCCGGAAGTTCTTCGACAACTTGTTCTACGAGTCTCCTCTTCCCCGTAAGTTGGCGTCGATTCTCTCTGGCTTCCCAAGCATCAACAATCTCCATTGATTTTTTCATTTTCCATTGTTGCTTGAATTTATCATCAACTGTGAGTCTCTTTTGTATTATCCACTCTTGAAACCACACAGGCAGAGCCGTGGAAAACGGACATTTAGCAGGTTCTTCATGTCTCATCCAATTCCCAAACATGGGAAAGAAAACACCATTTGGGTCTTTGATGACCGTAGGGGGTTTGAAACAGAATTTTTGATCATGCGATATAACTCCGCATTTCAGACAGAGTTTAGGCAGTTTCTCATACTTATACTGGATCCATAAATCTTTTATGGCCGCCCTTTTCATATAGAATCCAGAGAATATCGGTTTGTCGATATCGATCGTTGCCCGAAATCGAACTGTGCCCATACCGAAAGACCCGTTCTCAAAGTCTATATACCTTGGCAGCTTGTAGTTAGGGGAGACTTTAGCAACTAGCTCTTCAAGGTTGGTTTTATTCCAGTAGAAAGGTGGAATACCACTTAGCCTTACCCAGAACGGAGACTTATCAAAGATGACCTCCGAAGGGGCGAGCCAAGAGGGCCAAGGCATGACTACTAGTAATGCACCGCAAACGATCCACGGTCGTCTTTGCAGAACGTTCCACGCATCCTCCTTAGTCGCAAAAGAGAAATGGAGTATACCTTCAGCATCTTCCTTCCAACTCCAGCCTTTGAAGGAGGCCCAGGCTTTCTTCAAAGTATTGGCAATGGCATTTCTCCCAAGTTTTCCTTTACATACAAGTTTTCCCAGCAACACTTTGCCTTGGGGTTCCTGATTGTCAACTTCTCCCGGATCCAGTCTATAGGTGAGATCAGTGGTGGTCACCTGAACAGCCTCCTCAAAGAGATGACTTAGACTATTATCAGCCATATTGTTGCACTACACCAGTACACAGAGGAACAACTAAGAACACGAAGAGACAAAGAATACTTCACCTCTTGAAAGTTAACAGTCCAAGATTGCTGGATGCAATGTTGGTAATACCCGATACTGGGACTCTCCTAGAGAGAAATCATATCTTATTAATTGAAGTATTTGATAAGGAAACTGAGTCCAACTATAATTTTGTTGTTGTTGTTTCTATTTTAGAAATTTAAGAAAGAAAACTTAACAGGTCGGTATTAAATTGTTAAATTAATGTTAATATCAAAAGTGCTTATCTAACGGCATTTCTTGGTTTAACAGAATATACTTAAATTTTGCAGATATACCAATTCTGTCATTGACCCACTTTTTAGCTTTATAAATGGAGATGTTCATATAATATTAATACTTTACAGAATATTTATAGATATAAACTTACATTACAATGCTATGTTAAAAAAAGAACTAAATAGAATAATCTACTACTCCAATAATAAATTTATTTACAATTTTATAATTACACTAATATTATTTTTAATACATTATTAAATAATATTTCAACTATAAATATTTAATTTTTTCAAACAAAAAATTTGTAATCTTTAAAAATAAAATACATTCAAAATCTTAAAAAGACCAAAATCTTAAATGAAATTAGGAATACGTGGCTCGGCACGTACATTTACCTAGTATATATATATATATATATATTTTTGAGATAAAATACTTCAAAATGTATTTTTAAAATTATAATTTTCTCAAATTTAATATATTTTATTAATTTTTAAGCTATAATAGTTTTCAAAGGAAATATAATATAAATATTTACACATAACTTTACATATATAAAAAGAAAAATTTAAATTAATAAAATATGTTTATAGCAATATAAATATAGCACATAAATAATAAATTTTGAAATAACTTTAAAATAGAAAAGAAATTTAAAACATCTAATATATCTAATTTTTTGTTTGAGAAATGTTAAAGGGCACTAATGGTTCCTAACACTCTTGTGATGTAACTTAATATCGGGTTTCACTTAAATAAATATTATAAAAAATCGCTAATAAATTATAGGGCGACACTTTAATATCATGGGTAAGCATTTCCAATGAAGGCAACATTTATAGTTGATAAAATACGCACATCATCTTAAAACATTTTTTTTTTATTTTATCTCTCATCCACATAAGATTTGTCACATTTTCTTTAAAAAAAAATAATTAATGGTTGATAACTCCAAAAATTGTCCACCATAGTTCCACATCACATTAAATTAATGATTTTTTTAGGTAAGAAAATAACTCTTTTTGAATAAAAGATTGAAAGAAAAGTCATATGACCATTGTCTGTATTAAGCAACACTTCACATAAAATTAGTCTTAAAAATTAGAACACAATACATGTGTCAAGACCACTTTAATGAGCAACCTCCATTGAAGATTTTAGTTTAGTTGTTTAAATATTCTAGAAATTTTCTATTTTAATGCATCAATACCATTTGAGTGCACTTGTAAATTTGTAATTTTTTATTATTAGAAAATAAATTTTACAATTATTATTTCACCCATTTTGTATTTATTTTTTCTATTTTTGTAACTTTTTGTAATTTTGTATTTTTTTTTAAAGTAGTGAAATCACTCATGAATTAATAATGCAGCAATTCACAATTAGTGGTAGAACTTTTTCAAACTAGCATAGTTCATCGTCTAACCGAAGGGCATGCTTTACCAAACCATAAGTTGCAGAATTCTTATTGCAAGTCACATGGGACAAAACTGCCTCTAGAAATTTAAATAATAAAGTTATATCATCCTCAAACAGCACCTTAGCACATTAAAGGACACCCTTTCTTTATTGATTGTGGTCACCAAATAAAGCAAATCTAAATAAACCTCTTTAATTGAGATGTTGCACGAATGAGCTCAATTGAATCCTACCAAGAGAGCCAAAATTTAAGCTTGTAATATTGAAATACTACCTAAAAACTAAAAAATAACACAAAAAATTAATAGGTATTAAAAAGAGAATGACAAAAATAGCGGCAAACTTAAATTTTATTCCATTCCTATTTCAATTCTTATTCTCATTCTTATATTTTTATTCCTCCAAAACAAACACCACTTAAATCTCAATATCTTAAACAGTACCATAATTGCTAATCAAATCAAACACCAATAAAGAGTATCAAACAAATCAATCCCAATAAAGAAATTTCCTATAATAATTTTAAACCATGAAATTGGTGGTATTTTTGATAATTCCACCTCTAAACTCAACCTAAGCCCAATCCAGCAGCCCAATTTCTATTATGTGGCCCATGTTCCCCATATGGAGCTAAACTCTCATAGAGAAGCAAAACCTCTTGTCTCTGTATCGCCGTCTTCCTCTCTCTTGCTCCCCTCGTCTTGCAGAGAAGACCAGAGGTATGTTTAGCTCTACTCGTATGTGTTCACCTTGAGTTTGGTATATCTTCTTTAACTGTGATCGCACTCTAATGTGTCATAACTTTGATTTTTTTTTCTTTCTTTTTTTCGTTGTTTCGATTTATTTTGAACTGTTTATTGGGGTTTATGACGCTGTGAAGTAGAGGGTTTTATCTCTCTCTCTCTCTCTCTCTCTCTCTCTCTCTCTCTCTCCCTCTTTTGTTTTTTATACTTTGTTCAAGTTTTGTTGTAATTTTTTTTTTGAGTTTTGAAGATTTAGCTTCTACAACAACAGTAATTTTGAAATCAAATCAGTACTTTGTGGTTGTTCAAAAAAAAAAAAAAATAGTCAGTAATTTGTAGGTTCATGGTAATGAATTCAATTCTTTATCTTTTGAATTTTATTATTGTGTGGATGATAACAAGTGCTTTTATCAGACTCGTCATTTTCATTTGAAATTGTAACTGAAACTGAAACTAAAAATCAATAGATTTCGACCCAACAGATAAACAAAAAAAGATGATATATGTGTTTTTTGACCCATTGCTAAGATTTGAAATCTTTGTTTTCTTTCTACATCTGATTTGATTCTTACTCACAGTAGGCATTAATTAATATTCTCCATCTGTTTTAGAACTTTTCAAATCTGATTATTTTGTTTTAGACCTGAAATTCCCGAGTTTCTTCTCTGTTTCGGGTCTTGTTCTTATGTTCCTCCTTGAAATTACATATAGCCTTCACCTTATTACCCACCTAATTTATTATATAAGAAAGTACTTAATTATACATTAGTTAACTTATATGTGTTATTCTGTTAATTATTAATTAGTTCATATATTTTTCTTTGGAAGGCTACATAGCGTAAAAGTCCACGTTTCCTTAGGCTTAAAACCCTAAACCCTGCTCTTTTCCACCCCACGCTGCAAAACCCTACGTCTTGATATCTTCTTAACACTTCGGGAAACAATGGTTGTGAAGAGAAAGAGGAATGATTCTGGAGGTGGAGATGAAGAGGAACTCGAGGCAAAGCAGTTTACAAAGAAAGAGATACTACCATCTACGATAAAAAACAAGGATAAGAGATCAGAGGTTCACGCCAAGCTTAAGCAGCAGAAGAAACTTGAGAAGCGAAAGAAAGTTAAGGCTCGTGATGCTGCCATTTCCCGTGCTTTGGAGCTGGGCGAGGAGGTTTGTTGTATTTATATATTTTTGAGATATGTACCTATGGGTTGGTTGCTTAGCCTTATTAATGTAATTTTTTTTACTCTTTTGAATTGTTTCAATTTGATTTTTTCAGCCTCCAGCGAAGAAGATCCCTCGGACTATTGAGAACACAAGGGAAGTTGATGAGACAGTATGCATGGCAGATGATGAAGAGGTTAACCCTTTTTCTTATTATGGTTTTATGCTTTTTATCTGTTTGTGGGAAAATTCAAGTCATAAGTTTAATCGGTTGAAACTGCACAAAAGTTAGAGATGAAATAATATTTTGATCATTTTCTTTTGAACAAGTTTTTGTTGGCTTTACTTTGTCTATTTTAAAATTGGTGAAGAGAATCGATTGAATCCATTTGCAGTTATATGCTGGAATTGATGCCGATGAGTTTAGTTCAACTTTAAAGCGTGAAACTACTCCAAAGATATTAATCACCACATGTCGTTTCCATTCTTCGGTATCCCTTGCTTTTTTTTTTTTTTTGTCCGTTTCTTACCATACTTTGATTTTGTTTGTTGCTCTTATTCTCTAATATGTTTAGGTTTTATTGGTATATGTTTGGTTTGTAGAGAGGTCCTGCTTTCATATCTGAACTACTCTCGGTGATTCCAAATGCACATTATTACAAGAGAGGAACCTATGACTTGAAAAAGGTGTTGATCTCTATATCTTCTTGAATGTGATGAACGACGAGTTAAAAAGATATTTACATTAATATTTCTTTGTACATTTGGGTTGCAGATTGTAGAATATGCTAATAAGAAGGAATTCACTTCTATTATCGTTGTCCATACCAATCGAAGGGAGCCGGGTTGGTAGTGTTGTCTAAATTGTTTGATGTTCATATTTACCATCTAGTTTTGAGGGTCATCTTATAATACTTTTATTGTCAAGATCTAACAGTCGTTTCTCTTGATCATCTATAGATGCTCTCCTATTCATTAACTTACCCGAAGGTCCTACTGCTCATTTCAAACTATCCAATCTTGTTTTACGCAAGGATATCAAGGTACTAACTACCATGTTTTACGTATAGAACAGAAACATTCCATTATTTTTAGGCACTAGTACATGAAATAAATATGCACAAATCAATATATTCATTTGAGACCAGCAAAAATAACGATGCACTTCAATTTGGTCGGGTAGCATGAAGTTACACTTACATGATTACATTGATGAATGCATAAGAGCAGTGGAAACTTTGTCTAAATTTTATACATATTTCATCGTTTACTGCTTGAGCTTTAAGCTGTGTTATGATTAATGAGAACCAGATTTAATGGTTAGTCATATGGCCATTCTATTAAAATTGGAAGAACATTTGAGATTTAAGGATTTTAAGCTCTCATACCATTGTTGGTTTCCCATGTTAAGCTCAATTTTCTTTTCTTTATACTGCTGGAAGGTAATTTATGAAGGAACAACAACGAACTAGTATTACTTAGTGTTAAGCCTTTTACTTTTTATTGTGCTTGCAGAATCATGGAAATCCAACAAGCCACGAGCCCGAGCTTGTGCTGACTAACTTTACAACTCGTTTGGGTCATCGTATTGGAAGGTTGCATTCCTTACTGCTCATTTTATTATGCTTTAGTAATCATATGAGATTTATCCGTTACTCCAAAATTGAGATGCAGCTTTATGGTATACATTTAATGTAATCTTTCCTTTACCTAGTATAATGATCATTATGAATATTCTTTAAAAATAAAAGGTAAAAGGAAACGACTTTACTAATTTTAAGATTTAATTTCAGTATAATTTATTCATGTAAATTTTAAATCTGTATTGGTCACCAACCTTTATCTTCTAATGCGATACTTTGGTAATGCATTTTCTTCAGATTGATCCAATCAATTTTTCCACAAGAGCCTAATTTCCGTGGTCGAAGAGTCGTTACTTTTCACAATCAGCGAGACTTTATTTTTTTCCGACATCATAGGTGTGTCTCTATTCTGAATAATGAGTAATCCCAACCAGAAGAATAGGTTTCCTTATAAGTTAAAAATTTCTGACGGTGTATTATTGCCCAGGTACATTTTTGATTCAAAAGAAACTAAGCAGGCTGATTCGAAAGGTAAGTCAAAGGATGCTAAGGGTGAGGTCCCTCAACAGAAAGTAATTGCTCGTCTTCAGGTCAGTACAAGGAACAATGATCATCTACTTTTGGCGATTATTATCAAGAATCGTGTTTTAGTGTGTAATGTTATTGGCCATATAGATATGCTGCTTATTTTTCTTGGAGCTTATATGATTTATAATTGTTGATGCAATGCATTATCATCTTATCATACACACAGGAGTGTGGACCTCGTTTCACCTTAAAGTTAACCAGCCTGCAGCATGGAACATTTGATACCAAAGGTGGCGAATACGAGTGGGTTCACAAGGTATTCTGCTTAAGCCAATTTCTTTTTGACTTCCTCTTTTGGTTTGGTTTATTCAACTTTTGGTCTGACCCTTCTACTCCTTGTTGAATATTAGCCGGAAATGGACACCAGCCGAAGGAGATTTTTCTTATGATTTGGTTTGGAATGTTGCTTTCAAAGTATTTGTGGTGAAATGGCGGACGGAACTAAGGTGAAGTTCCATCATGTTGCTGGAGCATTTTTGACTTAAGAGATTTATATATTTATGTAGTTCCATTGACTGGTTGGTTAGTATAGTTATGTATGGAATAGTGGAAAAAATAAAACATGATTTTTTCCCCTTTACGAACTATAATGATCTTCATCTATTTCAATTTTTTTTTTGTGCATTTATATTATACACGTCTTTTGATATGAGAGGATACTTTCTTGAGGCCATGAGGGCGAATCAAGAGAATGATGCCTCCAAATATAGAAGCTTACAGAAATTAATCAATGGTTATAGTGATCCTAGCTGAGTAGTCCGATACATAGAAGATTAACACCAACTAAAAATGTGGTTAAGGACCACCCTCTTTTGTAAGAACTTGCCTAATTTTCTTCCCACATTCGAAGGGTCCTTTTGACACACTCGCAAAAGTTGACATCTTTAGGGCATTGAAATCTGTATATTATGGTAGGAGTACAAAAATAAAATGCAGGTCCAAGCTTGAAGAAAACAAAACATACTTGAGGTCCTTGTTAGTTTTACTCTTGAAGCTGAGTAGAGAGATGTGAACCAGCTGAAGGATTGCAGGGTCGGTCAAGGACAAAGGTAAGACTGTTGATCTGGTGTTGGTTGCCCACGACCAAGAAAATTAGTGGAAGAGAAACCACACCCGAAGGTGGAAGACATCTGTTTTCCATAGTATTTGGTTTGACTTATTTTGAAATTGCAAAGTAGGAAGCAGTAGTGAATATTAATTGAATATCCACAACCACTTGAGGCTAGCTCAAGTGGTTATAGGAGAGTGCGTGTGTTGAAAGTCCTGAATTCGAGTCTCAAGTTATGCATTGTAATATATATGCTTAAATAATAATAAAAAAAAATATCCACAACAATTGAATAGTTACAAGGATAGGTACTCTTCAGTGCTCACAACAAATAATTATTTCTAAATGAATAAAAGAATTCTTGTTCCAAAAAAAAAAAAGGAGAGAATTATTTATAAAAAAAATTAAATTTTAAGGAAATCAATTTCGAAGCTCTTGACAATTAAGGGAAATATTAAGTTCTGTAATGTTGATGCCAGAAGTGTCTAAATATTAAATATGCTATCGTTTTGGATTTATTAAACTTGATTAGTGAATTGGTTAGTTAGTTAGAAAGTTAGTTAGGTGGTTGGATGTTGGTTAGTTAGTTGGTTTGTGTGTTTGTTTCTTTTGTAATTCCAGTCGGTATCTAAGCTGTTAAACACTTTGTATCATTTCAGTTTCTGATGAATAATAGTTATGTTGATTCAATTTTCTTCTCTTTCTCTCTTTCTTTCTTACTTTGTTTTCAGCTCACTCGAGCTAATATGGTATCAGAGCTAGCAAGCTCTTCTTCCTGATTTGGATCTGGTTTGTTGTTGATCTGTCATGGCACAAGGTGGAGGAAATCAAGCACGAGGAGGAGTTCATACTCGTGCTAATCGTGGATCTGAAAACAATTCTAATGACTCGAACATGTTCTCTGTCCTCGGAGAAAATTCTTGATCGACCAATGCTAATGATCTGTCGAATTCATATTTTCTCTCCAATTGCGATAGTCCTGGTATTGTTCTTGTTCCTAAAATCCTCAAAGGGAGTGAGAATTACAGTACCTGGAGAAGAGAAATAAGATTAAATTCGTCAATGGAAAGCTTCCACAACTTGATGAGGATCATGAAAACTACGATAGCTGGTATAAATGCAATAACACTGTCATTTCTTGAATACTTCATGCTATCTCCAATGAAATCGCAGATAGCATAATGTATCATGACAATGCTGTTGAAATATGGACTGAACTACATGAGAGATTCAATGAGAAGAATGCACCTCGAATCTTTGAAGCTAAAAAGACAATGCAGAGTCTTACTCAAGGATCGAACTTTGTGACTACCTACTATACTCGATTGAAGGCTCTGTGGGATCAGATCAGGGAATTTAGACCACAACCTGCATGTACATGTGGTGCAATGAGAATTATTTAGGAATATCAGGAAGAAGATCGATTGCTGGAATTTTTAGTTGGTTTGAATGATTCGTATAGCTTTGTCAGATCTCAAATCTTGATGTGTGATCCTCTTCCAAGTGTGAATAAGGCTTATGCTGCTATGGTTCAAGAAGAGAGGCAAAGAGGATTAAGAAGTTGATTTAGCAACTCATCTGACTTGGATAAATCCAGATCGAGCAATGCTGGACAGTTTGCTGGAGCTGTTCAACCATTTCGATCGAAGTACAATTGTACTCACTGTGGTATGAATGGAAACTCGATTGAAAGATGTTACAAACTCAATGGATATCCCCCTGGTTACAAACTTCATGGCAGATTCCCCAACCGTGATGCCAAGGGACCCTAGGCAAGTTTGTTGGTGTTAATTTCTCTGGTGCTAATGAAGGAAAATTTGAGGAAATGCCACTGGAAAGAGACCTTGTCTCTAGCTTGTCAAGTGTTCAATGTCAAAAGCTTATGGCATTACATGTACGGAAAACCAATGAGATAAGCAACAATAGTGCTCCCAATACCTCTGATGAACAACCTGTGGTTTCCCATTTTTCTAGTAAGAATTCTTTTGTTCCTAAAGATAGTTGGATCATAGATACTGGAGCTACACATCATGTGTGTTCTGATATTTCTTTGTTTAAAACCACTCATACTGATCCAAATTTAAGAACTGTTCTCTTACCTAATGGTCTGCATACTAAAGTCTTTTGTCTTGGAACAATTAATTTGACATTTGATCTTGTTCTTGAAAATTTTCTTTATGTGCCTAGTTTCAAGTGCAATTTGCTATATGTTAATTCACTAACAGCTACAACTGATTGCACTTTCTCTTTTTCTAATGAAAAATGTGTCATCCAGGACACTTTGAAGACCAAGGTGATTGGGATGGGTAGGAAAATTGGCAACTTGTATTACCTGCATTGTAATCAAACCAGAAATAAGCAAATGCTTCTGTTCTTTCTTCCATTTCTGATTCCAAAGTTACTTATGACACTGTATGGCATTACAGATTAGGTCATCCATCTTGTATAAAGACTCATCTTTTGAATAAAGCTTTAAAATTTCATGCCAATTCAGATTCTTTATTTCATTGCTCCATTTGTCATTATGCAAAACAAAGAAAGTTGCCATTCATTTCTGATCACAATATTACTGAAGGTTATTTTGATCTTATTCATATTCACATTTGGGGTCCATATAACACCAAGACCACAGAGGGATGCAAGTACTTTATCACCATTATTGATGATTGTTCCAGATACACTTGGATCAATCTAATCAATAAAATTATAATGCCAAAGTGCTATTCCTCAATTCATAAAACTTGTTCAAAACCAGTTTAACAAAACCATAAAAGCTGTTAGGTCTGACAATACCAAGGAGTTGCAATTTAAGGATCTTTTAATGATCTAGGGATTATTCATTATCAGTCCTGTGTTCAAAGACCCCAGCGAAATTCTGTTGTTGAAAGAAAACATTAGCATTTGCTCAATGTTGCTAGAGCATTGCTGTTTCAGTCACATATACCACTGGTTTATTGGGGAGATTGTGTTGCTACTGCAGCATATCTCATTAACAGAACTCCTACACCAAACCTAAAGAACAAGTCACCCTTTGACATACTATATTCCAAGCCACCAGCCTATGAGCATTTAAAAGCTTTTGGATGCCTTGCCTATGCATCCACTCTAAGCCAGTCTAGATCAAAATTTGCTCCTAGGTCTGTTCCTTGTGTTTTTCTTAGGTATCCTATTGGCATGAAGGCTTATAAACTTCTTGATTTGAATACAAACATGACATTCATTTCCAGAGATGTCTACTTCTATGAACATATCTTTCCTTTTGTTCATACTGATGTGTTTCCCTCTGGACATGAATCTTTCTTTTTTGATTTTTCTCATACAACTGAGCCTAATAATTCACAGGATGTAGGTACATCCTCACCTGTTTCTGAACCTAATATTCCTAGTTCTTCTAATGCTATTCCCACTCATAATGTTCCTCATTCTACAAGAACAGGAAGACAAATCAATAAACCTTCCTATCTTAATGAATACCACTGTTATTTGGCCACTAACAACTCTGCTATTTTTTCTTAGGCATCTTTTGTCACTGGTCATCCCTTGTCTCAGGCTCTTAGTTATCACAGGTTGTCACCAGGCTACAAAGCTACTGTTCTTGCTATTTCAAGCCACTTTGAACCAACCACTTTCAGTCAATCCCATGGAATCCCTGTATGGGACAATGCTATGGATACAGAAATAGAAGCATTGGAGAAAAATCACACTTGGATTGTAGTCTCTCTACTGCTGATCAACATGTAATTGGCTGCAAATGGGTCTATAGGATCAAAATCAATGCTGATGGGAGTGTGGAGAGATTTAAGGTCAGGTTGGTTGCCAAGGGATACAACCAGCATGAGGGGATTGATTATACAGACACATTTTCTCCAGTAACTAAGTTAGTTACCGTCAAATTGGTTGTGTCCTTTGTAGCAATCAAAGGTTGGCATCTACATCAACTAGATGTCAACAATGCTTTCTTACATTGTGACCTCCATGAAAATGTGTATGCGTCTCTACCTCAAGGGTATAGACCTACGGGGGAGTTGCCACCAAATGCAGTATGCAAACTGGAAAAATCATTGTATGGTTTGAAGCAAGCTTCAAGACAATGGTTTGCCAAGTTCTCAAGTGCTTTAATAGAAGAAGGATTTCATCATTCAGCCATAGATCACTCCCTATTCATCAAGCACTTTAATGAAAATTTCATTTTCCTACTGGTTTATGTGGATGGATGATGTCATCCCGGCCAGCAACAACTTGGATGAACTTGAAGCATTAAAAGTCAGATTGCATGCTCGATTTCAGCTCAAGGATTTGGGAAAATGAAGATATTTCATGGGGTAAGAAGTTCATGATCAGATAAAGGTATCTTTGTTTCCCAAAGATCTTATGCATTACAAGTGTTAGAAGATTTTGGGTATTTAGGGAGTAAGCCTATGAATACACCAATAAAAGCCAATCTCAAACTTAGCCTAGATGAAAAAGAGAAGTTAGCTGATCCTACACTGTACAGAAAGATTATTGGGAAACTTCAGTACCTAACAATCACTAGACCATACATTTCCTACTCAGTGAACAAACTGAGTCAGTTTTTATCCACACCTCGAGTCACACATATGCATGCAGCTCAAAGAGTTCTACAATATGTTAAAAGCTGTCCTGGACAAGGAATCGTCTTTGTTGCCAACACAAAAGTCAAATTACATGCCTACACTGACTCAGATTGGGCAGCATGCCCAGATACAAGGAGATCAACTACTAGTTTCTGTATCTTTATTGGATCATCTATCATCTCATAGAAAAGTAAGAAGCAACACACGATTTCAAGGTCTTTTGCAGAAGCAGAATATAGAGGAATGGCTAACACCACTTGTGAAGTGGTTTGGCTTCTATCTGTTTTGAAAGAATTGAAGGTTGAACATGAAGGGCCTGCTCTATTATACTGTGATAACAACTCTGCCCAACACATAGCAGCTAATTTAGTGTTCCACGAGAGAACAAAACACAGAAATCGACTGTCATTTGGTGAGGAAAAAGGTTCAACAAGGCATCATCAAGACAGTTCATGTTTCCACAAAAGATCAAATCGCTGATATTCTAACTAAACCTCTCTTTTCTAATCAATTCAACATTTTCAAAGAAAAGATGGGATTGAAAGACATCTATAATCTATCCCCATCTTGAGGGGGAGTATTAAACTTGATTAGTGAATTGGTTGGTTAGTTAGTTAGTTGGTTTGTGTGTTTGTTTCTCTTGTAATCTCAGCTAGTATATAAGCTGTCAAACACTTTGTATCATTTCAGTTTCTGATGAATAATAGTTCTGTTGATTCAATTTTCTTCTTCTTCTTCTTTTTCTTTCTCTCTTTCTTTCTTACTCTATTTTCAGCTCACTCGAGCTAATAGGATTGGAACTCGTCTTCAATCTCCAATAAGATCATCATACTTGTTAAGACCATAGTAAGAATTTTCAATTAGGGAAGAAAGTAGGTTATCTTTCTTGGATTGTGATAATACTTATTATATCCAATGCTTTTTTGGAAGGGAATTGTATTTGATACGTCTCTAAAAAGATATTTATATTTTAAATTATTAATCGTAAAATTAATTGAGAATATCATAAATTTAAGAATATACATTATTAATTAAATAAAGGTAATTTTTTTAAATGATCTATTTATTTAAGAGATTTTCACATAAAATATTATTTTTGACTTTTAATTTCAACATTTATATTGTCAAAGTAAAAAAAATAATATTAAAATAATATAATTAACATGAAGACAACAATTTGTATTTTCATAAATAAAAAAAAGAGGAAATTACACTCTACACTCTTTTTATATTGTCCTCTTTTATTTTTACCCTCTTTTTTAAAATCTATCATTTTTATCTCTTTTTTTAAACATTATACCAATTTTGTCCCTGTCACTTCAAGATACTCTCTATGTGACTCTCTTATGTTAGGGTATTTTGGGTACAATACACATAAAAAGAAGTATATTTCAAATAAATATAAAAATAGAGGTAAATTTGATTAATTGATTAATAAAAGTAGTATTTTTCAACTTACCAAAAAAAAAAAAAAAAAACTGTTGAATAATTCTCCACTTAAGCCATTAATTTGGGCTCATTGCAATTACAACTTAAAATGAGCTTCCCTCACTGTCACCTATCTAAATGATATCTGTAAAAGGGAGAATTTTCATAAATGTAGAAAAATAAATTAAAATTTACTTTTATATGACATAATAAAATAATATTTGAAAATATAGGATCATAACATAATTACTATTTAAAATATTAGATAACCAGAACATATATAAATCAAATTACGATAAAAATTGCCTAATTTTTTCAACCAAACCTCTTTTCCAAAACGATCTCTTTTGATTCTCTTCAAAAACATAAACTTAGTTGGCGTTTTGTAATACTTTTTTAATCAGTTTTCTGTTTTTAAAAGTAGAAAAGTGAAAATATTTTTCAAAAATATATTCTATAAAATTGTTTTTACTTTTCAATTTTATAATTAGAAATCAAAATTTTAAAAACAAAAAAATCACTTTCAATATTTTTTTAAATAGTTTTTTTTTTCTTAATCAATCTTTTAGATTACAACCCCGGACCCAAATCTCCTCCCTACGGCCCTGGCACTAAACCCGGCTTTTGGCTTGAACCCGAATCCGACCCCGGACCTAGACGCGACTTAAATAAAATCAAAAAATAAAAATAAAATTGAACTTTACAGAACACACTTTTGTTTTATGTTTTTAAAATTGAAAAACAAAAGTGGTTACAGAACGCATTTTTGTTTTTTAAAAATAAATTTTTTAAAAACAATAATTTTACTTTCATTTTGTGATTAAAAAATTAAAAAACAAAAGTGTTATCAAACGACACCTTAATTTTTTTTTCTTGCGGTTCTTCCACAAATTCTCAATCGACTACTGTCGACAACCTTAAACTAGCAAATTCACCATCCTTGAGTCACTGTCAATTGTCTTCCTTAGCTCCGGTGGCTTCGCTAGGTTCTAATTAACTGTCGATCATCTTCTCTGACACCAGCTACCTGCAATTGCATCAAGATCGACAACAAATCAAAAGCATTCAATACATGAAACGAAGAAAACTCATAAAACATCAAAACAAAGCACTCAAGTCACGAACAAATTCAACGCTAAATCTCCAAACTCATCAAGACAGGTATATTCAACCTACTATAAAAATTATATATAATCATAATGATATAATAAACTAAGATCTCTTAGAATATATATATATCATCTGAAAATTGAATTAGAATTAAAAAAAATTTAATTTCAATATATATATACAAATATTGAAAAATATTCTAAATATATCAATAAATCAAATCCGGTTAAATTAATAATTGAAAGGGAAAAAAATAAGAACATTGTTATGAACAAACTTAAATTAATGATGCATTCCTATATATAACAATAATAGAAAATCGATTACAAACATAAGAATACAAAAGTAAAACATCAACCATAAATAACAAAATTAGAACCAGAACAAGTTCTACTTTCAAATAAACTAACTACGAAACCAATTTTAAATGTAACAACTGAAACAATGAAATGAAACAAATATAAATACATATTAAAGAAATCGGTTCCAGTGATCAATTCATACAGAAGTACTAATCTTAATTTTCTTTTTTAAAATGCAGGAATAGAATAAATCATGTGTGTGATCAAGTATGAGAGCCAATGTACAGACAATACAAGTTATGATGACTACAATATGACTAGAATACTAATTCCAACTAATTCTTCACTAGAGAATTGGTTGAGCTGATAAAAACCGAGATAAAATGCAACAGAAACAACATTAATATATCCTACCAGATTTCACTAAGAAAAATACTAATGAAGCTACTAAGTGGCAACTCCCTCATAATCTATACTGAGCTCTGAAAGACACAAACACTAGTAACTGATTCTCCATTATGCATCACAACAATATAACATACAACTACACAAACAATAGAGAATCCTTCATTCGAACAACAAATGTAAAAACAAAACAATACTGTTGAAGAACCAGTTCCACAAATACACAACTAACCATTCAACCAACAATCTGAGAATGAAGGAGAGGATTCAACTGAGTACAATCAGAAAGAAAGCTCTCCAGACATGTTCAAAATATTTAGAGAAGTTGCTAATTTTATAATAGAGAAAACAAATGAAGCAACTAAAACAAAAAGGGATGAAGAAATGGAGATTATCACATATTATTGTTGAGATTTTATGCCCTAAATAAAATCTAATTTTATTGTAATCTTATTTACTTTCAATAAAGAAAAGAAATTATTGCTTGACCTTGTCATATGCTTTGTTCACATGTTTTATACATGATTATATGTTTAATATATATGTTCTATTAAATTTTGAACATATAGTTATTCATAATTAAAGTGATGTCATCACAGTGGAAATGATTCTATGTTTAATGTATATGTTCTATTAAATTTCGAACATATAGTTATTCATAATTAAAGCGATGTCATCACAGTAGAAAATAATTGTGATTATATGCTTCAAATTATTATGTCCTATGATTTATCAGCGCACTAGATTTACACTGACGTGATAATCAATGATAAGGTTTACTTACACTTGGATAAGTAGAATGTCTTATTCAAGGGATTAGTAAAGTAAACTAGGATTGGATGTATCAGCTATATATCGGACTTGACCGATATTAATAGTAGAAAAGATATTATGAACTTACCGTTATATCTTTTTTAAGTCAATATCACTTAGTTGATCATAGATAATTTGATCTCAATTCTAAGATGGTTAAACTTTAGCTTAAATATATTGCACGAGTTCTTTGAATTGTTTGTTTCCAGCTTACTGTAGAACCAGCCCAATACTTACATCTTAGGAACTCGATAGTGCAATGAGTGGGAGTGTTAATCATAGATATAGACATCTATAACTTTTATGTCTATTAGAAGTAAAACGATAGTTTCTTTAGAGTTTAGCTTTACGCAATAAAAGATGGATGCCTCATTTTAGTAATTATATTAATTTTTTGAAATATTATTTAGAAGTAGCTAAGTATTTTAAGAATAAAGTACATTGAAGTGTAATTTTGTCCCTACTCAATCAAACCTTCTATAGAGAATCAATGATTATTGTGATTGAAATAATAGATAAATTCATAGCGTATCTATAATTGGTGTATATTCTAAATCTATAGTGGAGTCAGGAAGAATTAATAAGTTAGGAATTTTACTCAGTAAATTTCAAAATTTACTTTTTATGAGTTTGGTTACGTAGGCGAATGTTCCCCACATTGTCTGAGTTAATATCATCTTATAGACTCAACTAGTTGATTTAATAAGTCAATTAGAATTTTAAAATAAACTATGTGTTATAAATATTAATAATTATGTGGATGTCCAAATCTTTTATTTATTACCATTAATTGTAATCAACATTCCTCTTTTTCTTAGTTTCTTAATATTTCACTCTTGTATTTGTATAAATAGGGGTTCACCCCATTGGAATAAACAACTCAGAAATTCTCATTCACTTTCTCTTTCTCTCTTCATCTTCTTCTTCTTTCTTCTCATCTATTTTATATTATGTTATATTATTTTATAACACGTTATCAGCACGAGTCTCTGCCCAAGCTTCAAGCATGAGTCTCTGCCCAAGCTTTAAGCATGAGTCTCTGCCTAAGATCCAATGTAAGTATTTTGTTAAAGTTCTTGAATTGTTTCAAAGTCACGATACACTAAATATATATTTATATATATACTCATCTGACTGAAACAATTTCAAGAATCTTTTTTTTTTATTTTATTTTTATCTATATATCTATATATTATATATGTATGCATATGCTTTTATATGTTTATTATTGATTTCATATATATATATATATTATGTTCTTATCATTTATAATATTTAAAATATATGTGTGTCAATGATGTGATAGAGAAAATCTGTATAAAATATTGCATATATCCTGAAGATTATGCGTCATCGATAAAATATTGCATATATCCTGAAGATTATGCGTCCTCAATAAAAACTTGCATATATCCTGAAGATTATGCAAACGTAATATTCATTATATAGTTGATGGATATATAATGAAAGAGATGAATACATATTTATATATATGTTCTTGTATTCTTTGAGGACAATGAAAAGTAATCTAATATCGATATAGATTTTGACAAACATTTTCTGAAGTAAATGTTTTATATTTGTCAAAAAAAAAAAAATGATTCTATTTATGTGAATACAACTAAAGAATCATTAAAAATGATTATTATTGATGCAATTTTATAGTGGGTTTTGAATACCTAAAAAGAATGTTAAGAAAATTGCATTGAAACATCAAAGTATAAGAATAACAATGAGCATGACTAATGTTATTTAAATACATGAGGCATGTATTTATTGTTCATCATTCCCTGAAGAGAATGATACGAATTGAATTTAACTACTTTTAAAGATTGTTCGTATTAGTCATGTTACTATACATTGTTATTACTTGCAATGTTGGAAATTATTGAATCTGACATATATTAAAGATTAAATTTTGCATATATCTTGGAGACTATGCAAAAATTACATTTATATATTCTTTGAAATATCATAAAAGAAATTGCTGAATAATTTCTTGGATGAACAAGTAATAAATTTTTAAGAAATTTATAATAATGCTCTACTTGTTCAACGTCATTCCCCGAAGTGAATGTAATGATTTTAAATAATCAATGGCATTGTTTGCTACTCAAATATTTCCAGAAGAAATTGGAAAAAATCAAAAGATGAAATACCACACACAATCAAAGTGCATAAAATCTATATATCATGTGTGGAATTGAATAATAGTAGTCGCGTACCTGTAGTACGGACACACTTATAATCAAGATAAAAGTATGTTTGATTATTGAATAGAATGTGAATTGTACAAATTTATTGTACATTTAGAATATTTAAATATCATTCCCTAAAGAGAATGAATAGACATGAAATTCTATTTCAAAGAATATAGATTTCACATATATTGGCAATGCCAAAAGCAAATTAATATATACATATTTTATTATTTCTTGAAATCAATAGTTTCAAACTATTGTTGGTACAAGATATGTATATATACAGTTACTATTTAATTCAGTTTGCATATTCCCAGAAGTGAATATATAACTTACTAATATTTGTTAGTGATCTAATATAATCAAAGTGATAAAGAATCACAAAATGATTATTTGAAAAGTTTCCTGAAGAAGTCTTACATACAATTGCTACTTGGAGTAGTAAAATATATTTGTATGTACCTAGATGTATAACTTTTATCTAGTTATGAAAGTAATAAGAAATAACTTATTATATGTACTGGTTGTACATTTAAATATATAATATATCAAGTCATGATAATTAGACTAATGAATAGTCTATTAATAAATTAGACGACTTGTTAAAAAGATACAAGGAAAAATGAATGATATATTATGGTTATATCTATTTGACCATTACAATAACATGATGAAGTTGTCATGTATCTTTAAATTATACACATCATTAAATTGATGATAGTGATTCCTGAAGAAATATAAAGTTTGATAAACACAATAGTGACTCTTGAAGAGTGTATATGTTTTGGAGAATAATATAATTATATTATTCGTGTATATAAAAATGAAACTTTTTATGATTACTTATATGTTGTAGTGATTTTACATTACCTTGTGAAAGTTTCATTGAAATACAAATTATAGTGAACCTGAAGTTCATGAATTGAGTTATTTTGACATGATCAATCATATGCAATAAATTGTCAAATGATTTGACTAAATTTTGTTGAAGAACCAGAAGATTCTTCTCATTATTAATTTATAAGGCTCAAAAGAAGAATGTGCATATATTTGTACATAGAAAATATTTAAATTATATTTCTTTAACAATCTTGAGCCATTGTTAGATTTTTATTGCATAGTTTCTTATCGATGTGATAAGATTATATTATCATGCATTTACAAAATGTGTAAATTTATGTATTTCTAATTATACACGTGTGACTCATTCTTAGAATTGAATTAAGTTCATAAGTATTGAACTTGAACCTGAAGTTTATTGAACCTGAAGTTCAATGTCATATAGTATATATGAGTTTAAATAAATATTGATTCATTGTGATATATTGAAATCCCTACAGGTATATTAATATTATTCGATATCACATATTTAAAAAATCTCTCGATCAGGGGGAGAGAAGCAGTTGGGATCGATGATTTTTTTTGAAAAATGATCCTTGCACAAAGTATATAAGAACAATATAGTTCAAAATGATAAATACCAACTGCAAATCAATATTATTCAAAGTTGAGTTAGAATGAGTTGAAAACGTCGGAAGCGTAAATGAACAATATAGAAATTATTAATAAATGTTCATTTGATTTATCCTGAAGTTGTTAAATATAGAGGTACTCATAAAGATACCTTAATGTTATAAAGTATTGATGATTAAAATGATAACCGTGATGAAAACGGTACTTGAAGAGACTCCCAAGAGAAGTTAGACATAACACATTTGATCATAATTGAATCCCTAAAGTGATTCTATATAGGTACCTATAAATGATAAACATATTTGAAAAATATGTAATTTAAAGAGATCTCTATAAATTATGTCAATATGGGAGGAAATTATCATTTATTGAAATTTTTGTCAACAATAAATATTGAATGTGTGCATATGCAATAAACTAACATGAGATAGCAAGGATCATGGTATTAGATTTGTCGAGAATTATCGACATACATTTTGTTTTTGGCCAAAATATTATGACGCAGTCCAAGCAAATTTACTCACATAAAGTGAAGTAAGACCTGTAGGGTGTGCAAATAAATATTTCTAATGAGAAATTTGCATATATGTATTTGTACATAATGAATTGTTGTACAAAGTTTGCATAGACATGAGATTGATTGAAGTAAGGCTTAAATATTGAAAAAATATAATCATGATTTGATTATAGCCTGGAATATATTTTATGAGGATTTATAAGCGTCACATAAATATTGCAACAAAAGTTATTCATTTGGAGCTCCTAATATAGTGAGAATTTGAAATAAGCCTTATCTAAAAATTCTAAAAGAATTTAATACATGTCTTAAGTGATATAAATTCTAAGTCGCGCGCACTATATGACAAAGATCTTTGTATGAAATAAAGACATGTAAGTAAATTATTGTTTGAAAAATATGTATGGTTGTCTATGCAGTATAAATACGTAAATTATACGTTGTGATAGACTCTTGAAGAGTTTTTGATTAATTGAAGAACAAACTTTTATTTCTTTTGTATTTCGAGAAATATTAATGTATAAAATTTGTTCATTAGTATTGAAGTCCTGAAGTACTTCATATGTATCAAGAATTATAGATATATGATCATTTGATATGGAAATTAAGATCATACAACAAGATGGAACAAATATATGGTCTTGGAGTACCATCATTGTCACAAATAAAAATTTATAGTACCATTAATGTGTTATGTTCATATCTACTTGAAATTTTAAATTTTAGTATGAACAAAGTTGTGTACACACATGAATGATACAATTAGTTGGATAAAGATTAATGTTCCACGAACCCCTCATCTATAATTTAGAAGTCCATACATACTATGGAAGAGTTATAGAAAATATATGATCAAAGATTATATATGGTGATATTTTAAAAGTGATAAGAATAATCTTATGAGATTTATTATCACCAAAAGAATTATGGATCATATGTGCATGAGGGGGAGACATATTTATGTTGCACTCTTTTTTCCTTAGTTCAGGTTTTGTCCCACTGGGTTTTCCTGGCAAGGTTTTTAACGAGGCAACTTGCAAATAATTATGAATATGAAATATACATTGTACTCTTTTTCCTATCTCAAATTTTGTCCCACTGGGTTTTTCTGGCAAAGTTTTTAACGAGGCAGCTATAAATCATGTTAACATACTTGCATTTTATGACGCAAGTAGAGAATGTGTGTGAGTGAGATCATTGACATAGCATATTCGGGAAACATAAGGATTGCACTCAATAAAGAAGTATCAACCCAAGCAATTCTCTATGGATAGTACTGCTTGCATCGCTCAACTAAAAGGAGGTACATTGAAGGAGATAGAGTTAGAACACATTTCACGAAATTCTTCTTTATACGCTTCAAGAAAATGCATATTGGTGTTCAACATATTCAATGAAGTGTCAATCTTGCAAACTTATTCACAAAGTTATTACCAACATCAACATTTGAGAAGACGGCAGACAAGATCGAAATTCGTCGATTAGAAGATCTCCACAAATGCCTAAATGAGGGGGAGTTAGTTTACACTATACTCTTTTTTCTTTGATAAAGTTTTCAGCAAGATTTTTAATAAGGCAGTTATTATGAACATCCAAGGAGGAGTGTTATAAATATTAATAATTATGTGGATGTCCAAATCTTTTATTTATTACCATTAATTGTAATCAACATTCCTCTTTTTCTTAGTTTTCCTTTTTCTTAGTTTCTTAATATTTCACTCTTGTATTTGTATAAATAGGGGTTCACCCCATTGGAATAAACAACTCAGAAATTCTCATTCACTTTCTCTTTCTCTCTTCATCGTCTTCTTCTTTCTTCTCATCTATTCTATATTATGTTATATTATTTTATAACACTATGTCTTATTTGAGAATTTTCACCAAGTTTGAACAATTTTGAGAAGGAAAAAGAAATAGGGGTTTATTTGTTAATTATTACACTTTTTGGGTGTAATTAATAAATATATTTAAATTATATTTTATTTGATAATTATTAAAATAAAATTAGTATTAAATAATCAGATGAGAAAAGTGCTAAAATTAGAAAGTCACTTTTGTTTCTTCAGTTGAAATAAAGTGGAAAAAATCAAACTCTAAAGCCAACGATTATATTTTATGCCCTAAGAGATTAGATTCAGCCCAACTCTTTATTTTAAGCCCTATCTCATCTAACCTAACCCTAAGTGAATGCATATATAAAGAAAGTGATGAGAAGAGAGATCTAATCTAACCTAATTCTATGTCAAACAACTCTCTTGTAAATACCGCTTAATTTTAATATAAAAATTAGTAGATAAATAGGCTTTAATTCAGAAATTAGATTTTTAATTTTGATTTATGAATTGGTGATATATTTGAATTCTAGGTGTGCTATTTATGTTATATATAAAATTTCATGTTTTTCATATTTTATGCCCAACAACATTGGAACGCGATGTTTGGCCAATAGAATCATATTTTTGTATGATTTAGTATTTTAGTAATAGCGGGAAAACTTAGATAGACATTAGAAATATCGAAATTATTTGAAGTATTATATTTAACCAAATTACCCCTAGGTGGTAAGGATACATTTTGGCTTAGACAAGGGCAAAATGGTCTTTCTGCCATTTAGGTTATTTGCCCTTTAGTGGTTTTATTTATGTTAGAGAATTTGAAGTTAAGTTTTAATTATTAGATAAAAACTTTACTTTAATTCATTTTATTTCAAGTAAGGAAATAAGACCAAATTTCATCTCTCTTCAACTTTCTCTCTCTCTCTCTCTCTCTCTCTCTCTCTCTCTCTCTCTCTCTCTCACCCTTGAGAACCAGCAACATTTAGAGGTTTTCTTCAGCTCAATTCAGGGTTTTCTAGCAAGTATTTTGTGATTCCAACCCAAGGTAAATACTCAAGCTTCCCTCTTTGTGATTTTTTAAGTTCAAAGCTAAGTTTATGCATAATTTTCTATGGTTATGGTTCTGTAAGTTTAATTTGGTTTTGGATTATGTTATGATGTTGTGTTGAAGTTATTTAAGCTGATTTAAGTAAGGTTTGTTGGTTGTTATGGTGTTTGAGCAAGGTTTGAGTTTAATAACTCAAACTTTGCTCTATAATGGTGAGTTTTGATTTTGAGGAGTTTGTTTGATTTTATTGCATGAATTCTTCTTGTCGTGGCCTGTTTAGAAGGTCTGGAAAGTTTGGTAATGTTTGGGGTTGATTTGATTTGCTTAGGAGGATTTTGGTGTTTCCTGCACTAAATCGGTCGACCGGTTCAGTGGGACCTTTATGAACCGAAATTTTGGTTGGTCCCTAGGAAGACTCCATAGAATCGGTCTTCCGGTTGGGGCATTTTAAGGCACCGTAGTTTTTCTTATTTTTGCAATATTTAGGGTATTGCCATGTTATCCATCGATAAGGAAACTTTTAGTTTCGATTTTAAATCCCCAAAAAGTGATTTAGCATGTCACTCATCATTTTTACGAATATTGTGATTTAGGGGCCTGTGAATCGTCAAGTAACAGTTCCACTCAGGTTGACCGACACACCTAAATTCGGAAACGAGGTAAGATTAGTATAATGATATGAATATGTATTTACATGTTTAACGTACATATTTATTAAGCCTATTAGATTATATTGATAGCGGTATCAATACACGTAGAGTTGTATTGGATACCGATAAATGTATGTTTGGCTCAGATACTGATCAAAACTATCACATCAGTACGACTAGAGTACCAAGTATAGGCTGATAAATGATCGATAGTATTGTCGTACGAATGTTCTAGACTCAGTACCTTCTAGGGTGCAGGGATAGGGTTATAGTTTGGTGTATGGGTGCTTAACTGTAATCTGGGTTATATTTATGATTATGATTATGCTTTTCTTATTGAGTCTGCCGGCTCACAGATATTGTTTGCATATGTAGGTAAAGGCAAGGCTAAAGTTGAGCAGCTGTGAGAGCGAGCGGATAAAGATTGTACATGTCGGGGTAATTAGACTTAGAGCATACGATCTTTGGAACAGCTGGTTGCATTTTGTATAGTTGCTAGGCGACAACTTTTGTGTTTAGTATTTTGAATCAGTTGTAAATATTTTAAACTTGGGATCCCAGATATATAAAAGTTAGTTTATTTTAATATTGTTAGTAATTAAGTAAAGTTTTAATTATTCACAATTTTTAATAAACTCGTTGATTAGCAGCAAACTGCACAGTCAATATAAAATCACGATAACACGCCTAAACTGGTATGGTGTTACAATTTTGTATCAAAGCTGCCATGTTGTGTTTTGAAGATCGTCACGACATGTACAATCATCATCAGAGATAAGCTCGATTCACAGTTCAGTAAGCCTTTATTGCTTTAGTATTTTATTTTATTAGTATGTTATAAGAAAAGCCTGATAGGAAGCATGTTAGTGGCCTAATAACTGAATAGGCATATGTTTTAATTTTTAAAATAAGCGGTAATTAGTAAATTATTCTTGATCGCGATCTTAGGGGTGAGCATAAAATCCAAAAAACCAAAAAAACCGTTCAAATCGACCTACCGAACACCGTTGGAACCGAAACCGACGAAACCGAAAACCGAAAAAACCACTAACAGTTAAAAACGCCATTGAACTAAAATTTTTTTTGGTAATAAACCGGCCGAAAAAACCGAAACCGACCGTTATACATATATATATTAATTTATTAAGTTTTTTTCCATGTATTATAGTTACTTATAATATATAAAAATAATATATTACTTTTTTATTAATATTAAAGTTAAAAGAATAAGATAATTAGTTTTTGAACAATTAATTTATATGTTTGTAGTTGTAAAATGTAAAATAATGTATTTATAGAATAAATTGGATTATTTTTTTTTTTAAAAAAAGTTCGGTTTGGGCGGTTTAAACCGACCAAACCCCGGTTCAAAACAGTCGGTTTTAAAATAGATTCTGGATTGGTCGGTCGGTTTTCGGATTGCACCAATCCAGACCGAAAACCGAATTTTAGATTTTTATATAGAAAAAAATCGACCAAACCGACCGATTCTCAGCCCTACGCGATCTGACCAGGCTAGCTCTTGGTTTCCCAGACTATTCTATTAGAATGGACGCTAGGCATAACACGAGGAGCTAGGGTAACTCGGTCAGATCTAGTGGTGGTTAAGGAGCTCAGTTTCCCCTGAATATACGTGGCCGAGGCAGAAGCCAAATAGGCAGGGCACACGGTCAGGCAAATGCTAACCCACCACATGCTGCCTAGGATTGGGAAAACATGTTTGCAGCAATGCAAGATAGAATCAATGAACAAGAAGAAGAGATCAGATGGCTAAGGCAGCAGGGTGCTCCTGCAATGCCTGCTCCTGAAATGCAGGTGGCTCCCGCCCCTACTATGCAGGCAAGGCCAGTCGCTACTATGAACCAGATGGAACCACTCTATGAAAAGTTTCGCAAGAAGGCACCTCCAGTCTTTCTAGAAGGTCCCGATGTGATGAAAATCGAATAGTGGCTGACAGTTATTACACGAATTCTGAACTTTATGGGTGTTACCGACAATAACAGAGTGGCTTGTGCCACATTCCAATTCTAGAAAGATGCCCTGGTTTGGTGGGATATGGTGGCCCTGACTTGGGATGTCACTACCATTACCTGGGAAGAGTTCTAGGAATTATTCAATGCAAAGTATTATAATGAAGTAGTTTGTAGCGCAAAATGAAAAGAATTTACTCAGTTGACTCAGAAAGATAATATGACCGTTACTGAGTATACAACCCAGTTTGATAGATTAGCTAGGCTGGCTTTGGGAATTGTGCCAATCGATTTAAGTAAGAAAGAAAAGTATCTGGATGGATTAAATCCCAAAATTAAACACGACCTGATGATCACAATCGATGATAACACCACATATGCTGATATAGTGTGAAAAGCACTGTGAGCTGAGGGCACAATTGAGTGGATCAAGGAGTCTCGAGGGACTCAGGTTGTTGGTGGGGCTACTGTTGGAAATTATTTTACCAGGATCTAGATTTACTAACAAGTATGTTGGATTAACAACCTAATATGAATTCTAAAACAATGAAAATAAACACATATAAAGTTAGAAAACCTTACAGTGGGTGCAGCGGAATAATATGACTCCTTCCGTTCAGATCTCTAGCCTTTGATTCCTTTCTGTAGCAGAGCATCACCAAGATCTGAACCTGGATCTTCTTTTCTCCTACTTTGATGTAGAATTTCCATAGTCTTCCATACTATGATTGAGATACCACTTGATGTGTGTGGGCACTACTCATCTCACAAGGATTTCGAATTTTTCTCTCTTTTTCTCGCTTAATTTCGTGGCTTATCATCCATTCAAGAGAAGAGAACAAGGTTGCTTTATATAGGGAAAAGGGAGAGCACAACTTTCCAAATAAAACAGTTTCCTTAATTACTGTGTAATCAATTAACTGCCTTATTTAGTGTGATCAACCACTTTTCTATTTTTGCTAGGCTTTGATTAGCAATTACATGGCAATTAAAATTGAAAATAATAATTGGGAAACACACAAAGAGGTGCCGGCCATAGGGTGAAATGGGCCTCACTTGGATTTTGCAGTTTCCTCAATTTTATTTCAATTTCTCCAAAAATGCCATTTTTCCAATTCTAATCATTTAAATGCCAAAACTAATTATTTAATAACTAAAATAGATTATTAAATAATATTGTCATTTAAAATAATTATTAATTAGACATACAAAGTCTCTTAATTAATAATTAAACCTAGAAACCCTTTTCTTTACGATTTCATCCTTAAACTGTGAGAATTCATAAAGTAGACATAGTCTAACTTTTAGAATTATAATTGATTAATTAAAATTAATTAACTGAGTCTTACAAGCAGTATGGTCTCAACTAGTATGGGGACCATGGGTCTATATAACCGAGCTTCCAATAAGTCGAACCGAATTTACCAAGTAAATTCCCTAACTTATTAATTCCTCATTGAATCCACACTTAGAACTTGGAATGGCACTCTCAGTCATATAGAAATGCTCTATATGCTCCACGATATAGACACGTCATTAGTTATCCATTGTTATAACCCTAATGTGATCAATGATCCTCTATATAGATGATTTACACTGTAAAGGGATTAAATTACCGTAACACCCTACAATGTATTTTATCCTTAAAACACTTAACCCTGTATAAATGATATTTCACCTAAGTGAAATGAGATCTCCACCATTTATCTTCGTTTGGTTAAGCTCGAAGGAAATCATCCTTTACTTCTATTTGCCAAATAGAAGCTATAGATTCCATATTTATGTTAGCGCTCCCCCACTCAATTGCACTACCGTGTTCCCAAAATGTACGTATTGCCCAGACTAAAGATTAGGCTTAACTAACAAATAAAATAACACGAATAATACTCTTGAAATTGAGCCTAACCATATCAGGATTTCGATCATGTGATCTAGGATCAACTTATGATATTGAATTGAATAGATGTTTACGGTAAGTTTCAAAATCTAATTCAAAGTTCAATATCGGTCCATTCCAATGCATACTCCATGCATCCGATACTGTTAAACTTTGCCAATGTCCTGGAAAGGACATAACACTTTTCCAAGGTGTAAGAATACCTATCGCTGATTATACCATGTCAGTCTAAATCCAGTGTTCTGACAAATCAGGGAATCTACTTTTGAACATATAATAAAGATTATATTCAACTGTGCTGACAACACTATAATCTTTAACCAACTCATATGTTATGGACTTAAAAATAATTCATACATTATATACACATATTGTCACACCCTAACTAACTTAGGCGTATTACGTGATTAATTAAAATTTTGCTTTTTAATTAAACTTATAAACCATATTACAAAAGACTCGGGATCCCGATTTATAAAATCATTTACAAAAGTTTTAACTGTTTAACTATTACATCAAAATAAAAGTCGTCTAACGACCAGTTACAAAAATTTAGCCTTGCTGTCCCGAGGATCGTACGCTCCAGGCCTAACCGCCCCGACATGTACAATCTCATAAGCTCGCTCACGGTCCATCAGCTATAGCCTTGCCTTTACCTACACATGAACATAAACTGTGAGTCGACAGACTCAGTAAGAAAAGCATAATAATATCATACATAATACTAACTGCCGTGTCCAACACGATACTGAGTCCCGCTACTGCCATGTCCAACATGGTACTGAGCCACTACTGCCATGTCCAACATGGTACTGAGTTTTGAACGTTCATAGGGACGGTACTATTGACAAGTATCCTCCTGATCGGTCGAACCGGTCATACTCCGGCTGCTGGTCATACTCCAGCCTGTACCGACGGGATAGGTCAATAGCACTGAACCACCAACCAAATGTCAGCCTGATCGGTCGAACCGGTCATACTCCGGCTGCTGGTCATACTCCAGCCTGTACCGACGTGACAGGGTTGGATGGTTCAAAGCCTAAATACATAACTAATGTGTTAGCCCAAGATATGTTTCCAAGAGGGGGGGTGAATTGGAAATTTAAACTAATTTCGGAAAATTAAAACTTTTAACACAAAATTATGCAATTAGTTAATTAATCAAGTAAAAGCAAGTAGTATGGCAAGCAATATATTAAGACAAATAATTAAACTTGTAAAGTAAAGAGTTTAAGGATTAGAAAATGCAAACTCTCGATTTTTACAAGGTTCGGTAGAACTATGCCACCTACGTCCTTGGTCTTCAAAGCTATGGACCTAGCTTTGAGTTCCAATATCGAGCCAAGTTAACGGGCTTGACTAACCCTTACAACCGGGAAATTTTCACCAAGGTATTTCCAAACCTCTTACAATAGTTTCGCACCCCCGAGGACTATTAACCTCTTTCTCGGATTGTTAAAGTGCCAATCTCACTATTACCGGGTTGTTTACAAAACCGGTGCCAACCTCACCTCAACCACAATATGGAAATGTGTTTGATATACAAGCTAAACTCACTCTAGAAATATGATGATACAATGGAAACCTAGAGTGAAAAGCTAGCACACTTAAGATGAATAAAATCAAATTTTGGCTCAAAGTGTGTGAAATGTGTTGGTTTGGATTTCAAACTTAGAAGCTCCTTAATCTCACTTAGATAGGTTAGATATATGTAATAAATGCTCAACCAACTTGATTTTTTGAGTGAAAAATAAGTTTATATAGTGTAGGAACAAAAACTAGCCGTTTATAGCCGTTAGCACATTTTTCAAAAAGAATCCTGGGAAAAACGGACTACCTATTTTAAAACGGACTACCTTTCTGCGAAAAACGGACTACCTATTTTAAATAGGTAGGCCGAAAATCAGGCAGGTTCAAAACTTGCATTTTTTGGCACTAAAACGTGCATAACTCTTTACTCGATTATCCGATTTCAAAAATTCCAATTTTGTTCTCTTAGTTAAACAAAATGTGATTTAGAAATTCACTCAAAAAAATTTTTGGACTATCATGTGAGAAAACTTGTTGCACAAGTTAGTGAATGGGCCAAAATTTAAATTTATAAAACTTTGTGTGCTATGCAAATCACTTTAACAAGACTAAAGTAAATTTATACCATTTGATTTTGAGTAGTCTTGATGTAGATGAGCCTCCTAGCTTGATTTTCATGTTTTTGATCCCATGTTGACTTTTCTCGAGAGTTGACTCTTGACTTTGACTTTGACTTTGACTTTCGGGTTGACTTTTGACTTTGGCCTTTTGAAGACCTCTTTTGAATAGGGTCTTGAGTTGTTGATCTCTTGATGAATCTTTTGCTCTTGATATGCTTGTTGAATCCATTTAGGGTTGCTTTAAAAAGTTTGGTAAACATACCAATTTATTTATTTTCTCTTTTAATTTTGCTACAAAATCAACAAATCATTAATAACAAATAATAATCAAATATTTGTTAATCATCAAAACAAGGAGATATAAAAGTTTGAGTTAACAATCTCCCCCTTTTTGATGATATCAAATATTTGATTATTTTGAAAGGGAAAGAAAAATTTAAATAATGTATATTGGATTAGCTCCCCCTTAATGTGTGCAAGAAAAAAAATACCTTTTAATTTTACCTTGCATGTATTACTCCCCCTCAATTTTTACTTATGATTAAAAGATTAGATACAAAAAAAAAAAAAAATTGAGGTTATGCCAAAAAAAAAAAATAATCAATAGATATTTTCTCCCCCTTTTGATTCATCAAAAAGGGTGGCAAGGAATTCACAAAATATAGAAAAAAAATAAAAACAAAGCAACATTACCCATGAATTAAAACAAAGTCATATCATCCAAAATAACATGCAACACACAAAAAAAAACATAAAAAAAAATACCAAATAACACAAAGTCAAGAGGCATGAAGCCTTTGCACACAACCAAAAACAAAATAAAATAATAAAAAAAACAAATATGCAAGAAAAAAAAATATGCAAGAAACTAGTTTGGTGGAGGGCCAAAACGATCCATGTAAGCCCTCCATTGTGCCATCTCATCTTGAACATTTTCAAATCCTTGGACCATGTCACTCCTCATGGTGTTGATATCATTCCTTAAAGTTTGAAATTGAGTGTCAAGAGATGTGTGAAGTTGAGCAAAAGCCTCTTCAATATTGAATTGAGGCATGGGAGGCGCTTGAGGATTGTCTTCTTCTTCATCTTCCTCTTCTTCTTCTTCTTCACTAGCACTAGGAATTGCTTGGCCCCCTCCTTGAGCTTGGGAATCTTGCTTGGTGTAAATCCATCTTTCTTCATCGGTATCGAATTTGTAGGACATACCCTTGATAGTGATTTCCCCTAAAATATCGGAATCCTTAAATTCTAGCACTTCGGTTTCATCATTGGTAGGAATGCCTAGAAGAGGAAATAGGTAACTAAGAAGGGCACCAAAGGGTAAGGCCTTTTTTTTTGTCTAGGCTTAAACACTTCATTAATGGTTCGAATTATAAGATAGCCTAAGTTTATACTCTTACTTTGGACAATGATATTGAAAAGGAGAATTTGGTCAAGAGCACTAACGCTATCTTTATGGCCCTTCCTAGGTACTATATTGTTGCAAATAAAGGAGTGGATGAGTTTTCCTTGAAGAGTAAGGTTATGGCGTTTTGGTTTGTCAAGGATATCTTCTCCTACACAAACTATACTAGTAAATGAGGCATGGTTATAGTAGGCATCATTCTTAAGTTTAGGCCTAGGATCAAGTAAAAGACCTTCATTAGGGGCATTTAGGAGTTCATTTAAGGAATCAACGGTGATAGTAAATCTAACTCCTTTAAGAGTTCCCTTAATGCAATAAGGATCACTAGCAATTTCAATGCAAGCAAAGAAAGCCCTCACTAGCCTAGGATAGATATAAGTGTTAATTCCTATCAAAGTTTCCCAACCCATTTCTTCAAAAAGGGTGCTAAAATTAATAAAGTTAAGGGCATCCAAATCACATTTCTTACCAATGAGTATGTCCCTCTTTGAGAAATCCTCTTGAAATTTTCTTGCCCATTTTCCATGGGAGAAGAGTTCATGCCTAGCCTTGCTCCTTAGCTCTTCTTTTGCATGGAAGTTCTTGTCCTCTTTCCTTGTCTTGATGATGAAGCCATGGAAGATAATTGATTTTGGAGAGAGGTAGGATTTTGAAAAGAGAAAAGAGGGATTAGGTTTTGGTAAGAGAAATGTTGATAGAAGAGGGTAGGAGGCTGTCAAATAGGGTTAGGAAATCAGAAATGGGGTTAGAAAAAGGTTTGGAATGGTTTTATGGAGAGAAAATCGAGTTTGGAAAGACCAAAAGGCCCATGCCCACGGTTCCTGTAGAAAACGGTAGTCCGTTTTCTCTGGTACTGGGAAAAACGGCCTGCCGTTTTCTCAGCACAGTGGGCCAAAAAGGGGCCTAACTTGGGTTTTAAAAATCCGTTTGACCTCAAATCTTTTCTAATAGCTGAAATATGATAAAATAAAAATGCTCAAACAAGAAAAACTAAAAAATGATGAAAAATGACGATTTACGGTAAGCTTTTCGAAAATTGCCAAGAAAACTAGAACCTTACCAAAAATGAGTTTTATGCAACGAAATTGAAAAATTCTTTTTCCAGCAGTTTTATGAAGTGAAATGTGAGGTGTACAAACTTACGGAATCGAAAAATGTTGAAAAATGAGAAAGTTTGGCGAAAAACACTCTTTTAGGCCTAAAAATCTAAAAATTCAACAAGTGAGGTACCAAAAATTTGTTTTATGCAAATTTCAATCAAGGCAAACCTATAGGCATACTAAATACACTCTATTTCACATATTCAAGCATATAGACACATAAGAAAATCAAATATGTAAAAATTCACATGTTTACTTGTTTAAAAACAAGTCCAAAGTTCACCAAAAATCCACATTTTGACCTATAATTTTAAGTTTTTCAACAAGGATAGTTCATATAGGTCAAGTATCAATAAATTTTCACATCTATGCATATAAATCTTATTAATATCATATTTGGAACAATTATGCATAAATAAGTGAGTAAAGAGACATGAATTTATTTATTTTTTTTTTATTATAGCTAACAAACCTTATATTTCATTTAGGTTGGTCATTCCTAGCTCTCTTCTAATGAAACTAAATCTCTCATCACTAAGAGGCTTGGTGAATATATCCGCTAATTGGAATTCGGTGCTTACAAAGTCTAGAATAATATCACCTCTTTGGATATGATCTCTAAGGAAGTGGTGCCTTATGTCAATATGCTTGGCTCTAGAATGCAATATTGGATTCTTAGAGAGGTTAATGGCACTAGTGTTATCACATTTTATGGGTGTACACTCAAAATCAATATCAAAATCCTTAAGAGTTTGTTTCATCCAAAGTATTTGTGCACAACAACTACCCGCGGCTATATATTCGGCTTCGGTTGTGGATAGAGCTACCGAGTTTTGTTTCTTGCTAAACCATGACACTAAGGAATTTCCTAAAAAGTGACAAGTTCCACTAGTACTTTTTCTATCCGTCTTGCAACCGGCAAAGTCGGCATCCGAGTTGCTAACTATTTCAAAGTTTGAGTTCTTAGGGTACCAAAGTCCTAGATTCATTGTGCCTATCAAGTATCTAAATATTCTTTTAACGGCACTTAAGTGGGATTCTTTAGGACAAGATTGGTACCTAGCACAAAGACCAACACTAAACAAAATATCCGGTCTACTAGCGGTTAAATATAATAAAGAGCCAATCATACCTCGATACTTGGTGATGTCCACATTCTTACCGCTTTCATCTTTGTCCATCTTTATGGATGTGCTCATGGGTGTATTCATGGACTTTGCATTTGCCAAGTCAAACTTTTGAAGAAGATCCTTGATGTACTTAGTTTGACCTATGAATATGCCATCCTTTTGTTGCTTGATTTGAAGTCCAAGAAAAAAGTTGAGTTCTCCCATCATGCTCATCTCAAACTCACTATGCATACACTTAGAAAATTCTTCACAAAGAGCATCATTAGTAGCACCAAAAATAATATCATCAACATAAATTTGTACTATAATAATGTCTTTGGATTTTCTTTTTATAAAAAGTGTATTATCCGCTTTACCCATTGAAAAACCATTTGAAATAAGAAAAGTGCTTAATCTTTCATACCAAGCTCTAGGAGCTTGCTTTAAACCATATAAAGCCTTTTTCAATTTGTAAACATGGTTAGGGTATTTATGATTTTGAAAACCGGGTGGTTGAGAGACATAAACCTCTTCCATAATGTACCCATTTAAGAATGCACTTTTTACATCCATTTGATACAAGATAAAATTCTTGTGGCATGCAAAAGCTAACAACATTCTAATGGACTCAAGTCTTGCTACCGGGGCAAAGGTTTCCTCATAATCAATTCCTTCTTCTTGATTGTAACCTTGAGCCACTAATCTAGCCTTGTTACGCACAATGACCCCATGCTCATCTACCTTATTTCTATAGACCCATTTTGTTCCATTCACCGATTGATGTGACGGTCTTGGAACTAACTCCCAAACATTATTTCTTATAAATTGATTTATTTCTTCTTGCATAGCTAGAAGCCAAAATTCATCAACTTCGGCCTCTTTAAAATTCTTTGGTTCAATTTGAGAAATAAAAGCAATGAAATTACACAAGTTTCTAAGGGAGTTTCTAGTAGTGACACCTTGAGAAGGATCACCTAGAATTTGGTCTATAGGATGAGAACTTTTGAATTTCCACTCATGTGGAAGGTTAGAGTTCATACCTTGGCTTTCATTTACCTTTTCCACGGGTGGTTCCTCTTTGGGAGTTTGTGAAGGAGCATTGGAAGTCTCTCCAATTTTGAGATTTTGAACCTCATCTCCCAAACCTACAACATCATCATCTAAATTTTTGCTTGTAGGCGGGTTAGTCTCATCAAAAGCAACATGAATAGACTCTTCAACAACATTAGTTCTTTTGTTATAAATTCTATAAGCTTTACTATGTGTTGAATACCCTATAAAAATTCCAACATCGGATTTCGCATCAAATTTTCCAAGGTTGTCTTTGGTGTTTAAAATGTAACATTTGCATCCAAAAACTTTAAAATAGCCAATGTTGGGTTTTCTTCCTTTCCAAAGCTCATAAGGGGTTTTATTCATGTTGGGCCTAATGAAAACACGATTCAAAATATAACAAGAAGTATTGACGGTCTCGGCCCAAAAATATTTTGGTAATGAAATTTCATTTAGCATTGACCTAGCCATTTCTTGAATTGTTCTATTCTTCCTTTCGACGACTCCATTTTGTTGTGGAGTTCTTGGTGCCGAAAAGTTATGGTTAAAACCATGATCATCACAAAACAATTCTAAGGCATCATTGTCAAACTCACCACCATGGTCACTCCTAACGGAGGTAATAGAATATCCCTTTTCATTTTGCACATTTTTACAAAATTTGACAAAGTTTTCCAAAACATCACTTTTAAGAGTCAAGAAAATAACCCAAGTAAATCTTGAAAAATCATCAACAATTACAAATGCATAGTATTTACCACCAAGACTAGCAATTCTAGAAGGACAAAATAAATCTATATGAAGCAATTGCAAAGGTCTAGTAGTTGAAATTTCTTTCTTGGAATGAAAAGATGTTTTAATTTGTTTTCCAAATTGGCATGCATCACAAAGTTTATCTTTAACAAACGGAATAGATGGCAAACCAATAACAAGATCTTTTCTAACCAATTTTGAAATAGAATCCATACTAGCATGTCCTAATCTTCTATGCCACAACCAAGAATTATCATTCATAACGGTTAAACATTTATTTTTACTATCAAAAGAATCAACATCAATAACATACACATTATCCTTCCTTACTCCAAGGAAAATAACTTCATTGGTTGAAACATTTTCAATGGAGCATTTTGAGGATTCAAACACAACACGAAAACCTATATCACATAATTGACTAATACTAAGCAAGTTATGTTTAAGATTATCAACAAGAAGCACATTTTTAATACATGGAGAGTATATGTTACCGATATCACCAATGCCCAAGATTTTTCCTTTTGAATTGTCTCCAAAAGTGACAAAGCCACTTTCCTTGCTTTTAAAGCTTGAAAATCTTGATGGATCACCGTCATATGCTTTGAACATCCACTATCCAAGAACCATAAGCTTTGGCTCTTTCTTGTTGATTCCTACAAAAACAAGTTCATTTGTTGGCTTTTGGTACCCATATAACTTTGGGTCCATTCATGTTAGTTCTAGAACCCTTTGGTACCCATTTAGTCTTGCCTAGATATGCAAATTTCTTTACATGACAATAGGAAATAGTATGACCATCTCGGTTACAATATGTGCATGTAAAGTGAGGTAGACTAGATGATTTCACAAAAAGTTTCTCAAAAATTTTTGTTTCTTACTAGGATCATAACCAATACCATTTTTTGAAAAACCACATGATTGGTTTCCCACCATGAGATCATAGCCTTCCTTACCTCTAGTGAAGGTATATATGTCATTTTTTAGACTTCTCACATGGGCTTTCAAATCAATAATTTCTTTCTTATGTGAAGCACATGTAGCACATTGAGATTTAGCTATAAGTTCTTTTTCATTTATTTTCAAAATCTCAATTTCTTTTAAAAGCATGTTGGTCTTCTCTCTAAGGGTTTGGTTTTTAACAAGCAATTTACCAAAATCATCAAATAGTTCCTTAAATGAATTAGACAACTCATCATATGACATATCTAAGTTATCATCATCATTTTCGCTATCACAATCATTTTGGTTAGAAATGCTTACCCCATCATCAAGTGCCATCATGCACATGTTTGCCACTTCATTCTTTCCTTCTTCTTCGGAGTCCTCTTCGTCACTATTGAGCCAATCCGCCAACATTGCCCTTCCTTTGTATTTGTTCTTCTTTCTCATTGGACAATCCATCTTCATATGTCCGGGCTTCTTGCACTCAAAGCAAATTGCTGGATCATCTTTGCTTTTTCTTTCTTTTGAGTCACTCCCTCTTTGTGGCTTCTTCCCAAAGTTCTTTTTGAATTTCATGAACTTTTTGTATTTCTTAGAGAAGAGTGCCAAGTCCTCCATGTCACTACATAAGCTTTCCTCATCTTCTTCACTAATGGCATGGGAGGAGGAAGACTTGAATGCAATAGTCTTCTTTTTCTTCTCAACTTCCTCTTCTTCTTGGGCACTCATGAAAATTTCATGGTCCATGAGTGAGCCAATTAGTTCTTCCAAGGGAAGTGTTGAGAGATCCTTGGCTTCTTGAATGGCAACCACCTTTCCTTGATAAGCCTTGGTGAGACTTCTCAAAATCTTGGTCACCATATCCTTTTGAGTAAGTACCTTGCCAAGAGAGTTCAAACCATTAGTAATTGTAGTGAAGCGAGTATACATATTAGCAATGGTTTCATCCGATTTCATCTTAAAGTTCTCATATTGAGTGGAATAAATTTGAATTTTAGTTTCCTTCATAGCACTAGTTCCTTGATGAGTAACTTCAAGCATTTTCCACATATCATAAGCGGTAGAGGCTTGTTCAATATTTTTAAAAATATCTCTATCCAAACCACATATAAGAGCATATTTAGCTTTAGCATTTTTAGAAAGCATTTTCTTATCATTTTCATCATATGCTTCATAAGTCTTAATTACTTCAACACCATTTATGACATGTTTAGCAACATAAGGACCACTAGACACAATATGCCACAAATCATAGTCAATAGATTGAAGGTAAGTTTCCATTCTAATTTTCCAATAAGGAAAATCTACTCCATTGAAGTATGGTGCTCTATTTGTGCTAAAACCTTCTAACATGTTATTTTGTGAATTACTTGGAAACGCCATGCTCTAGATTGTGAAATCTAATCAAATAATTTGAGCCCTTGCTCTGATACCAATTGTTAGCCCAAGATATGTTTCCAAGAGGGGGGGTGAATTGGAAATTTAAACTAATTTCGGAAAATTAAAACTTTTAACACAAAATTATGCAATTAGTTAATTAATCAAGTAAAAGCAAGTAGTATGGCAAGCAATATATTAAGACAAATAATTAAACTTGTAAAGTAAAGAGTTTAAGGATTAGAAAATGCAAACTCTCGATTTTTACAAGGTTCGGTAGAACTATGCCACCTACGTCCTTGGTCTTCAAAGCTATGGACCTAGCTTTGAGTTCCAATATCGAGCCAAGTTAACGGCTTGACTAACCCTTACAACCGGGAAATTTTCACCAAGGTATTTCCAAACCTCTTACAATAGTTTCGCACCCCCGAGGACTATTAACCTCTTTCTCGGATTGTTAAAGTGCCAATCTCACTATTACCGGGTTGTTTACAAAACCGGTGCCAACCTCACCTCAACCACAATATGGAAATGTGTTTGATATACAAGCTAAACTCACTCTAGAAATATGATGATACAATGGAAACCTAGAGTGAAAAGCTAGCACACTTAAGATGAATAAAATCAAATTTTGGCTCAAAGTGTGTGAAATGTGTTGGTTTGGATTTCAAACTTAGAAGCTCCTTAATCTCACTTAGATAGGTTAGATATATGTAATAAATGCTCAACCAACTTGATTTTTTGAGTGAAAAATAAGTTTATATAGTGTAGGAACAAAAACTAGCCGTTTATAGCCGTTAGCACATTTTTCAAAAAGAATCCTGGGAAAAACGGACTACCTATTTTAAAACGGACTACCTTTCTGCGAAAAACGGACTACCTATTTTAAATAGGTAGGCCGAAAATCAGGCAGGTTCAAAACTTGCATTTTTTGGCACTAAAACGTGCATAACTCTTTACTCGATTATCCGATTTCAAAAATTCCAATTTTGTTCTCTTAGTTAAACAAAATGTGATTTAGAAATTCACTCAAAAAAATTTTTGGACTATCATGTGAGAAAACTTGTTGCACAAGTTAGTGAATGGGCCAAAATTTAAATTTATAAAACTTTGTGTGCTATGCAAATCACTTTAACAAGACTAAAGTAAATTTATACCATTTGATTTTGAGTAGTCTTGATGTAGATGAGCCTCCTAGCTTGATTTTCATGTTTTTGATCCCATGTTGACTTTTCTCGAGAGTTGACTCTTGACTTTGACTTTGACTTTGACTTTCGGGTTGACTTTTGACTTTGGCCTTTTGAAGACCTCTTTTGAATAGGGTCTTGAGTTGTTGATCTCTTGATGAATCTTTTGCTCTTGATATGCTTGTTGAATCCATTTAGGGTTGCTTTAAAAAGTTTGGTAAACATACCAATTTATTTATTTTCTCTTTTAATTTTGCTACAAAATCAACAAATCATTAATAACAAATAATAATCAAATATTTGTTAATCATCAAAACAAGGAGATATAAAAGTTTGAGTTAACATAATGTAATCTAGCAGGCTTCCTACATGCACGCTAAACATGTAATCTACATATGCATACTGTTATACTAATCTTACCTGGATTCCGATTTCAGGTGTGCCGGTCAACCTGACTGGAACTGAAGCTGAGCGGCGGACATCGGCTCCTAAACCATAAAAATCACAACGCTATAAGTGACACGCTAAATCACTTCCCGGGGACTAAAACTAAGAACTAAAAGTTTCCCTATCGATAAAAAGCATGTCAATACCCCCTAAAACATAAAAACGAGGAAAACTAGGGTCCCTGAATTTTCCCCAACCGGTAGACCGGTTGCCCAACCGGAATTCCGGTTCTGGAAAATTCAGAACCCTCATCCGGAATTCCGGATGTACAACCGGAATTCCGGTTCCTCGCAGGCAGCCAACTAAAATTTTCATAACTCGACCAATTCAACCCCAATTGGTACCAAACTTTCCAGACCTGCTCTAAACACCCCAAAGAACAAATCTAAGGCCTCAAAACCACCCAGAAAACACATATACAAAAATCACCATTAAAGACCAAGCTTTGAGTTCCAAAACTCAAACTTGGTTAAATCCACTAACATGCATCCAAACCTAGTTAATTCTACTCAACTAAGCATGAATAAGCTTCTGAAAACACACAAGAACATCCAGCAACTTCACAGAAACAAAATGAACCATTTCTTTCAAAATTTCATAACTTTTTCACATAAAAATCTAACCTACAAGAACAAGGAACTCAAGCATGCTATACAATCTCATTAAACCTATTTATTTCAACATTTAAACAAAGAACAACAACAATAATAATCAGCAGTAACAATCACCAAAAACATCATGCATTTCACTCAATATTTCATCATTTTTTTCATAATTTCAAGGAGGAAATCAAGAGAAGCTAACCTAGCTTGGAAAAAGCTTAGATTTGGATGAGAATACACTTGAAAATTTGAGCAAAACCCAGCTCCAAGCACTCACATGCACAGCCGAAAATGAAGAGGAAAAAGGGAGCTTTTCTTTTTCAAAGTTTTCTAATTTTTGTTAAGTGTTGAAAATGAAAGAAAATAAGGGAATAAAGCCATTTAACTAATTTATTTCAGCCACTAACACACATAAAATAACTATTTAAAATAAACATTTAATCCATTTAATTCACATAAGACAAAATACTAATGGGGCAAAAAGACCATTTTTCCCCTCCACCCTAAAATCACATAAAACATACTAAAGGGGTATTTTTGGGACATTCTAAATTCCCAGCCATTCCCGACATTCCCAATGTCTAAAACCCGTCCCCAAACTGCTAACATACTAAGTTGTGATTTCTACTGAGCCAAACGCCGAGTTCCAAAATACCGGACACCGGAAATGCAAAATATGCAAGATACTGAATAACATAAATAACAGTATAATAAATTATTTAAATAGCTATAAATAATTTCATAATTAACCATAAACAACTGCTAATTTCCAAATTAACTAAGCGGGCTTTACAACTATCCCCCCCTTAAAAGGATTTCGTCCCCGAAATCTAACCTGAATAACTCTGGATATTGAGCTCTCATATCTGACTCTAGCTCCCAGGTGGCTTCCTCCACCTTGCTGTTTCTCCAGAGAACCTTGACCAATGCTATGGTCTTATTCCGAAGGACTTTATCCTTTCTATCCAGGATCTGCACTGGTTGTTCCTCATATGACATGTCTGGCTGAAGCTGAAGACTCTCATAACTGAGTATATGAGAGGGGTCTGAAACGTATTTTCTCAACATTGAGACATGGAATACGTTGTGCACTGCTGATAAGGCTGGAGGCAATGCTAACCGATATGCCACTTGACCTATCTTCTCGAGAATCTCGAAAGGTCCTGTAAATCTAGGGCATAACTTGCCTCTCTTCCCGAAACGTTTAATCCCCTTCATCGGAGATACCCGTAAAAACACATGTTCCCCCACTTGGAACTCAACATCTCTGCGTTTCGGATCTGCGTAACTCTTCTGTCTGCTCTGTGAGGCAAGCATTCTAGCTTTTATCTTCTCTATCGCCTCACTGGTCCGCTGAACTGACTCTGGACCTAGGTATTTCCTCTCCCCTGTCTCATCCCAGTGGATAGGGGATCTACATTTCCTACCGTACAACAGTTCATAGGGAGCCATCCCTATCGTATTCTGATAACTGTTGTTGTACGAAAATTCTATCAACGGTAGATACTTACTCCATGAGCCTTCAAAGTCCATAACACAGGCTCTCAACATATCCTCCAATATCTGAATTGTCCTTTCGGACTGACCATCTGTCTGAGGATGAAATGCTGTACTGAATTTTAGCTTTGTACCCATTGCCCGTTGCAAACTTTGCCAAAATTTGGAGGTGAACTTCGGATCCCTGTCCGAAACTATAGACTTCGGTACCCCGTGAAGTCTCACTATCTCCCTGACATATAACTCTGCCAACTGATCCACTGTAAATGTTGTTCTGACCGGCAGAAAATGAGCAGATTTCGTAAATCGATCCACCACTACCCAGATGGAATCATGCAAACCCGTGGTCCTAGGTAACCCGACCACAAAATCCATCGTAATATCCTCCCATTTCCATTCTGGTAGGGTTAGAGGCTGCAACAACCCTGCTGGTCGCTGATGTTCAGCCTTAATCTGCTGACACGTGAGGCATCTCGATACGAATTCTACCAAATTCTTCTTCATACCGCTCCACCAGAAGTACGGTTTCACATCTTGGTACATCTTGGTGGTGCCGGGATGCAGAGAATATGGAGTAGAATGAGCCTCCTCAAAGATCTCCTTTCTAAGTTCCACACTGTTCGGAACACAAACCCTGGCTTTATACAAAAGCATCCCACTATCTGACATCGAAAAGTCTTTGGCTTGACCAGCCAATACCTCATCTCGGATTTTCACTAACTCCGGATCTGTCATCTGAGCGACTTTTATTCTTTCTAATAGATCAGATTGCAGCGTCAAGTTGTGATGCTGACCTACCACAAACTCAATGCTGGATCTAACCATATCCTCAGCTAGCTGGGGTGAGATCTGAACCATGCTAGCTACTTGCCCGGGACCCTTTCTACTCAGGGCATCGGCCACTACATTGGCTTTTCCGGGATGATAGAGGATCTCACAATCGTAATCCTTCACTAATTCCAACCAACGCCTTTGTCTCATGTTCAAATCTTTCTGAGTAAAGAAATACTTGAGACTTTTATGGTCGGTATAGATCTCGCACTTCTCCCCATAAAGGTAATGCCGCCAAATCTTCAGTGCAAAAACCACTGCGGCCAATTCTAAATCATGAGTCGGGTATCGCTGTTCATAATCCTTTAACTGACGGGAGGCATAAGCGATAACCCGATCGGCTTGCATCAATACGCACCCCAAACCCTGTTTGGATGCGTCACAGTAGACTACGAACTTCTCCTTGTCCGAAGGCAAAGCTAGCACCGGAGCAGTAATCAATCTCTGCTTCAGCTCCTGAAAGCTAGCTTCACATTTATCTGACCAAATAAATTGCTGATTCTTCTTTGTAAGCTCGGTTAGGGGCATTGAAATTTTGGAGAACCCCTCCACGAACCTACGGTAGTACCCAGCTAAACCCAAGAAGCTTCTGATCTCTGTCACTGTCTTCGGTCTCGGCCAATCTCTGACGGATTCAATCTTCCCGGGATCCACCTTGATCCCATCTTTACTCACAATGTGCCCTAGGAAGGACACCTGAGATAACCAGAACTCACATTTCTTGAACTTGGCATAAAGTCTATGTTCTCGAAGCCGTTGTAGTACCATCTGAAGATGTAACTCGTGCTCCTCTTCTGATTGAGAGTACACGAGGATGTCGTCGATAAACACAATCACACAGATATCGAGGAAATCCTTGAATACTCTATTCATCAGGTCCATGAATGCCGCAGGAGCATTGGTTAGTCCGAATGACATAACCAGAAACTCGTAATGTCCATACCTAGTGCGGAAAGCCGTCTTTGGAATGTCCTCCTCTCGGATTCTCAACTGATGATAACCCGAACGGAGATCAATCTTAGAAAAGACTGTCTTCCCCTGAAGCTGATCGAACAAATCATCGATCCTAGGTAATGGATATTTATTCTTCACCGTCAGCTTGTTCAATTCCCTGTAGTCGATGCACATCCTCATAGATCCATCCTTCTTCTTGACGAACAAAACCGGGGCTCCCTGTGGTGACACACCGGGCCGAATGAACCCTATGTCAAGCAACCCTTGGAGCCGAATCTTTAATTCCTTAAGTTCAAAGCTCGGAGCCATCCTATACGGGGCTTTGGAAACCGGATCCACCCCTGGTGCCAAGTCAATCACGAAATCGATCTCCCGCTGAGGTGGTAACCCTGGAAGTTCTTCGGGAAAGACGTCCAAAAATTCCCGAACCACTCTGATGTCCTCTGGCCGAATGGTGTCTGGCCGAGTGGTGTCCACCACCACGGCCAGAAACCCTAAGCACCCGCCGTGCAATAATTCTCTCGCTGACATAGCCGAGATCACCGGGATCCGAGATCCCTGAACTGAACCCACGAACACAAACGGTTCTTCACTTTCCGGTTGGAAGACCACCATCTTCCTTTTACAGTCAATGCTCGCCGAATATTTAGATAGGAAATCCATTCCTAAAATAATATCGAATTCGACTAAGCTCATCTCTATCAGATCGGCCGCTTAACTCTCTACCATCTATCCCGATCGGCATAGACCTAATCCACCTATTGGAGATAACCAATTCTCCGCTGTAATGTGGTTCCAAACCCCGATTCATATCTATCAAAGGGTCTACCCAATTTACTAAAGACTCGGCCGCCACATAAGAATGTGTAGCCCCGTAATCAAACAAAGACCGAATAAAGCGAGTTGTTAATAAAAAGCCGACCCGTGACAACCGATGGGCCGGCATCCGCATCGCCCGCGTGATAGCGAACACCCTGGCTGGAGTGGGTATCGCTGGAGCTCTCGGTGCCTCTGGTCGGAGCTGGGGACATTCCCTTTTGAAGTGTCCGGGCATGCCACAATGAAAGCATCCCTGACCTTTGCACTCGCCCCGATGGTGCCTCTTGCAGCTAGGGCACTCGGGATAGGAGAATCGGGTCTCAGTACCACCAGGACGACTCCCTCTGTTCGGTTCCCCCGAACCTCTTGTTCGACTCGAGCCACCGAAGCGTGGGTGCCCTCTTCCTCCGATCAATGGCCGAACCACTACTCCCCGCTATATCCCGATGCAGAGGGGTAGGAGCTCCGCCACCCACCGAGTACCGGGCTGATTCCGACATACACCCCACTGCGCCCTCAGCTCGCAGTGCCTTCTCCACCATCTGAGCATAGGTGGTACTGTCGTCGGTGGTGATCATCAGGTCATGCCTGATCTTGGGATTCAACCCGTCTAGATACTTCTCCTTCTTGCTGAAGTCGGTCGGCACAATTCCCGAGGCTAACCTCGCCAACCGATCAAACTGAGTAGTATACTCAGTGACGCTCATGTTCTCCCGCTGGGTCAGGTGAACGAACTCTTTCCTCTTGGCGCTTCTGACCGCCTCATTGTAGTATTTCGCATTAAAGAGTTCCTGGAACCTTTCCCAGGTCATGGTGGTGACGTCATGGATCTGAGACACCATGTCCCACCATACCAGGGCGTCCTCCTGGAACTGAAACGTGGCGCACACCACTCTGTCGTTACCGGTGACACCCATGAAATTCAGGATTCTGGTAATCACCGTCAGCCCATCGCTCGGCTTTCATTACATCCGACCTCCCAGAATACCGGAGGTGCTTGCTTCCGAACCGCTCATATAAAGGTTCCAATTGGGCCGCCACCACTATCTCGGCACGGGCGGCGAGGCGGTGTGCCACCGGAACTATAGGCACCGGAACCGCAAGCACCCCGCCGTCTCAACCTCTCGAATCTCGAGGTCTTGTTCTTCGATCCGGCTTGCATCTCCGCAAACCGTAACTCCCGGCCGGGCTCCCTGATCGGCTGGGGGAGCCTGGGCAGCCTGTGGCGGGTTCTCATCACCCCGGCCACGAGCCCTGCCTCGGGGACCTCTACCTCGGCCCCTGGCAGGTGGGGGAAACTGAGCTCCCTGTCCTTGGTTCGACCCCACGGAGTTGCCCTGACTCCTGGTAGTCCGCCTGGCGTCCATCTAGTTAGAACCGCCTGCGAAACCAAGAGTTGGCATATCAGGTCGTATTCAAGGCGAGCTTACTAATGCCGCTTAATTTGGAAATGAAAAACGAAACATGCGCCTATTCTACTATCAGGCTACTAACATGCTTCCTAACAGGCTTTTCTTTTTCATAACTGAATAAAATAAACTAATAAAGCAATAAAGGCTTACTGAACCGTGAACCGAGCTAACTGCTGATGATGATTGTACATGTCGTGACGATCTTCGGAAGACAACCTGGCGGCTCTGATACCAAATTGTCACACCCTAACTAACTTAGGCGTATTACGTGATTAATTAAAATTTTGCTTTTTAATTAAACTTATAAACCATATTACAAAAGACTCGGGATCCCGATTTATAAAATCATTTACAAAAGTTTTAACTGTTTAACTATTACATCAAAATAAAAGTCGTCTAACGACCAGTTACAAAAATTTAGCCTTGCTGTCCCGAGGATCGTACGCTCCAGGCCTAACCGCCCCGACATGTACAATCTCATAAGCTCGCTCACGGTCCATCAGCTATAGCCTTGCCTTTACCTACACATGAACATAAACTGTGAGTCGACGTACTCGGCAAGAAAAGCATAATAATATCATACATAATACTAACTGCCGTGTCCAACACGATACTGAGTCCCGCTACTGCCATGTCCAACATGGTACTGAGCCACTACTGCCATGTCCAACATGGTACTGAGTTTTGAACGTTCATAGGGACGGTACTATTGACAAGTATCCTCCTGATCGGTCGAACCGGTCATACTCCGCCGCCGGTCATACTCCACTCGTACCGACGGGATAGGTCAATAGCACTGAACCACCAACCAAATGTCAGCCTGATCGGTCGAACCGGTCATACTCCGGCTGCTGGTCATACTCCAGCCTGTACCGACGTGACATGGTTGGATGGTTCGAAGCCTAAATACATAACTAATGTAATCTAGCAGGCTTCCTACATGCACACTAAACATGTAATCTACATATGCATACTGTTATACTAATCTTACCTGGATTCCGATTTCAGGTGTGCCTTGGCCAACCCGACCGGAATCGAAGCCGAGCTACGGACATCGGCTCCTAAACCATAAAAATCACAACGCTATAAGTGACACGCTAAATCACTTCCCGGGGACTAAAACTAAGAACTAAAAGTTTCCCTATCGATAAAAAGCATGACAATACCCCCTAAAACATAAAAACGAGGAAAACTAGGGTCCCTGAATTTTCCCCAACCGGTAGACCGGTTGCCCAACCGGAATTCCGGTTCTGGAAAATTCAGAACCCTCATCAGGAATTCCGGATGTACAACCGGAATTCCGGTTCCTCGCAGGCAGCCAACTAAAATTTTCATAACTCGACCAATTCAACCCCAATTGGTACCAAACTTTCCAGACCTGTTCTAAACACCCCAAAGAACAAATCTAAGGCCTCAAAACCACCCAGAAAACACATATACAAAAATCACCATTAAAGACCAAGCTTTGAGTTCCAAAACTCAAACTTGGTTAAATCCACTAACATGCATCCAAACCTAGTTAATTCTACTCAACTAAGCATGAATAAGCTTCTGAAAACACACAAGAACATCCAGCAACTTCACAGAAACAAAATGAACCATTTCTTTCAAAATTTCATAACTTTTTCACATAAAAATCTAACCTACAAGAACAAGGAACTCAAGCATGCTATACAATCTCATTAAACCTATTTATTTCAACATTTAAACAAAGAACAACAACAATAATAATCAGCAGTAACAATCACCAAAAACATCATGCATTTCACTCAATATTTCATCATTTTTTTCATAATTTCAAGGAGGAAATCAAGAGAAGCTAACCTAGCTTGGAAAAAGCTTAGATTTGGATGAGAATCCACTTGAAAATTTGAGCAAAACCCAGCTCCAAGCACTCACATGCACAGCCGAAAATGAAGAGGAAAAAGGGAGCTTTTCTTTTTCAAAGTTTTCTAATTTTTGTTAAGTGTTGAAAATGAAAGAAAATAAGGGAATAAAGCCATTTAACTAATTTATTTCAGCCACTAACACACATAAAATAACTATTTAAAATAAACATTTAATCCATTTAATTCACATAAGACAAAATACTAATGGGGCAAAAAGACCATTTTGCCCCTCCACCCTAAAATCACATAAAACATACTAAAGGGGTATTTTTGGGACATTCTAAATTCCCGGCCATTCCCGACATTCCCAATGTCTAAAACCCGTCCCCAAACTGCTAACATACTAAGTTGTGATTTCTACTGAGCCAAACGCCGAGTTCCAAAATACCGGACACCGGAAATGCAAAATATGCAAGATACTGAATAACATAAATAACAGTATAATAAATTATTTAAATAGCTATAAATAATTTCATAATTAACCATAAACAACTGCTAATTTCCAAATTAACTAAGCGGGCTTTACACATATAATCATGAAATAAATCATGTGAACCATGCAACATAAAATGTTATTTCTGATCTTTATTAATAAGTAAATCTGATTATATGAAATGAGTTTTATTTAGGGCATAAAACCCAACAAACTCCCACTTGCACTAATATAAAACAAAAAGTGCATTTCAAATAATCATTAACACCTCGATATACCAATCAAGTGTAATAGTAGTAAACTCCTCGTAATGGGATCTGACAGGTTGAATTAAACACAACCTCTTCTCCACCATTACTCGTCCTTAATCACAAAATCCTTGATAATGTGAAATTCCTCTCTATATGTCTACTCTTTTGGGATACTGGATTCTATACTTTTGGGCAACTACTCTTTTGTTATACAGGAAGTAACCCTAGTAGTTAAGGCAAGTTGGAACACTGCCACAAATGTATAGAACTTTCCTTAGACTGAAAAAGTATCTTTCCTGCAACTTTTAACATTTAGTCTCTTTCTGGTAGACCTAGAGATTTCAGATAGGTTTTTACACTTCTCCAAAATCCCTACTCCACCCCCAAAGTAATCACCATCTCATCAGCAGACTTTCTAGCACACAGGCAAGTCTCGAAATCTGATGTGGTGTAGTCTAAGAGTTTTAAAAACACCCTTATTGACTAACATATAGTTCCTTTTCTTAATCTTAAGATTTACTTGATTGTCTTCCAATGTTCCTCTCCTGGATTAATCTGATACTTACTCATTACTCCCACTCAACAGCAGGTGTCTGGTCTAAGGCATACAAAAGCATATCTGAGACCTCTCACTGTTGATTTAAGAATTCTTTCATGGCTTTATCTTTTCTGGAATAGTTGAGACTTTTCCTTTGATAAATATAATCTATATCTAAGAAGTTGTGAAGCTTCTATAGATTTCCATTGGAAAGAAAATGCTCCAGCATCTTACTAAAGTAAGTTGCTTGCATTAGAGTAAGTAATTACCAGGTATACCACAAGCCATAGGTTTAGATAAACTCAAACCTATAATACTAGGAACAGGAATTTTTGTTAAGTCCATTGAATAGACTTATGAACGAAAATTTCCTTTCATGTCCTTGTAATAGAAAACTTTAGGTTACTCCATGTGAATGGATCAAACTATAGTTCTCTTGGCTTTCTTCTTAGTTTCTTATCTTGACAATCCATTACTTGTTTAAACTCACAATGGATTTTAATCACTAGTGTCTTCCAAGTCATGAGAAGGTAAAGTTCCTTGAAACTCTCCCACTACGACAAGGTACCGTGAACTATGTCAAAGAAAACTAAATGGTATAGACCTCTTCAGTTGTGTTAAGACAACAGAGGCAGTGGGATCATCTTGTAAAATAAGATGATAGAACACTTTTGGAATCAAGAAAAAATATCTCCTTTATTTGCTACTTTATTTTCAGACTTAGTCATTTTCTTAGAAAAGTAGTATTTGTTTAAACAAACACTTTCTTATCTAATGACTACGGGATGCTCCACCCCTAATCACTTAGAATGGCTAACAAACATGCAAACCAGGGTTAGCAGTTCTAGCTTTTCTTAAGATTTCGATTAGGTCATCCATGAATCTAGTAATGATTTACATTAAGTATACAACCATTACATCATCCTGAAATTATATTACCATAGAAGGATTTAGGCAATGACTAGTAACTAATTATCAATATGCAACTCGAATTTCTGGGGAGGTAAGTTTGGATATAATTCAAAAATCAAATTAATGATCTTTGAACTGCATATCTACTACCTTTTTCTCCACCCCTATCAGTTCGCAAGATCTTTAACCACTTACCTTTGCTATTGCTAGAAATTCATGAAATTTTTCAACACATTTCAAATTTCTTTTGCATAAGGTAAAATCTAGAGTGATCGTTTTAAGAATACAACGAAAACTCATATCCACCCCTGAATGTACATCCATCTGCGAATGAGATGAAATTACTTTCAGTGGATATAGGCATATTAACTCTTTGCAGAGAATGATCTTGTCAAAACCACTATGAACAAGATACAAATGCCTTAGATTTATAAAATATGTGGTTGTATCTTTTGATGACTTAAGTTTAGTTACATCAAAGAGTTCTTAGAATAGTGCAAGTGGATTCTGGTCACAGAATACTAAACTCATACAGTTTAAATCCATTGATAGAAAATGGTTATTAAACACTCGTGAAAGTGTAACTGTATAATTAGTAATTCTTTCTTGGACCACCACTACTAATCTAACTCTATGATTTGCCTATACAAGTAGGAGATATCTAAGATTGAGGATTTATATCATTTAGGGATAGAATTTCGGGAATATAATCATATGCGTCATCTAATTTCTTAAGAGAAAATAAGACTTTATATGATTTATAGACCATTCATCCAATTATATGTCATTAAGCTAATTCGAAATGAATAAGCTAAGAGGAATTAGGATAATTTCGTTTTAAATAAGAATCCAATGATGCTCCGATTAGCGAGAGTCAAAGTAATCTTATTTATACAATCTTCTTGTTTCATATTGTAAAACACTAGTCTAAGGTGTCATCAATTGATGAACAGCTAGACGTTGCATATACAATATTTATCTTTCGAGATCTAACACTATTATGTTAGTCTAATGGTGAAAATCCATTAGGGATTTATCTCATTAGAAAAACAAATCAAGTTAGACCAACAATGAAGATTCGAAATTAAACTACAATTTAATAACAGAAAATAACATGGTTCAATACAAATTCATACACAATTCAGAAATTATGAAGCATATAGCAAGTAGGAATGACAAGTGAAAATACTAAAACATACAATCCTAAATAATTTCCAAGGTTTTCAACAAACTGATATCAGTGTCCCGTTTAGGCGAGAGTCAAAGCTACCATTCATTGAATAGAGTTGTCAGCTCATCTAAAATGTCAATCATTCTAGCAACCTTTTATTCGATCAAGATGTGAATCTGCGTTGTCCCGTTTAGGCGAGAGTCAAGGCTATTCTATCTTATGAGCTTCCACCATTGTTTCATATTCTTGCAAGTCTTATATAGTCGCCACCATTAGGGTGATCATAAACTATATAAAAAACTTACAAGATTACTTATCTTTCGAGATTAAACGGTGCTAACTTGCTAATGAACGTTCCTCCATTAGGGAGGATTACTCACTAAAACAATAGCTATGTAAAACCAACAATGGAGATCGAATATCCTTATAATAGTAAAGCTCATTATTTAATGAAGGGTTGTATTTTCTTCTAATATTTATTTTAATCCATTTATTTTAAATATATATTTATTTAATTAAAATTTCCAATTTAGAATAAAATTCTAAATATAAATTTTAATTTAATATTTATAAATTATACTTAGATGGATAAAAAATAACGTGAATTATTTTCATCTTAGTAATAATTTCCATAAATATTTAGAAAATTATTCAATTTAAGTTGTTTCAAAATTAATTTAAATTAATTTACAACTCAAATTTAATTTTCTATAAATATATATTGCATTTCGAAAATGCTTTAAAATAAAATAAAATAAATCCTGGAAAATTACTCTAATTTTATGTTGGCCCAAAATTAATAAAATTAATTTTCAACAAAAAATATAATTTCCCTATTTAATTAAATATCTGAGAAAAATTTCAAATATTTAAGTATCATGATTAAAAAATCAACTTAAATATTAATTTTCTATTTAATTAAATACACTAGAAAAATACTTCAAGCAAAACAGATAATATCTATCTAGATTTTTCATAGACTAATTAATTCAATTTCTAATTACAATATATTTTAGTTCATTTATTTTAATTAACCATCAAATGAAAAAGTCACTGATTTAAGTTGGTCCAAAATTAAATAAATAATTTTCAACTTTAGTCTATTTTTCAAATAAAATTCGAAATTTCTGCATTAGAGAAATGTAATTTCGAAATTTTGGGAAATGATTAATAAAATAAAATAAAATATATTCTGAAAATTATTCAAACTTAAGTTATTCTGAAATAAGATTCCAAACTTAAAATAATTTTCAACTTTAATTAAATAACATGAAAATAACAATATTAAAGTATCATGATGAAAATCAACTTAGATATTGAAATTTTCAATTTAATTAAATGTATTAAATTCAAGAAATAAATAATTAAGTAAAGAGGAAACTTAATTATTAATTCTAGTTTAATACTAGGAAAATATTCTAAACTTAGATTGTATCAAAATTAATTATGAGACAATTAATTTCACAATCAATGATATTTTCTAGGGCTGTACAAAAATTTTCGTAAACCGCCCAACCCGAATAACCCGACTAAACCAAACCGACAAAACCGAAAAAAAATACAAACCGACATAACTTGACAAAATTCTAAACCGCCCAATCTGTAAATTGGGCGGGTTGAATTTTGACCCAAACCGCCCAATGAACCCGCCCAAACCGATTTAACCCGATTTTCAGTTTTTTTTTTTATATATATATATATAATATATATTAAAAAAACCCAAACCCTAAATTGAATTTAGATTTGGAATATTATGTATTTAATGTTATTAATTTTTATTTTAGTTGAATCTAAAAAAAAAAAACATCCTAATTCGGTTTGGGCGGGTTAACCCGCCCAACCCGTCGGTCGGGTACAGATTTTTTTTTTTTAAATTGGGCAGTTTGCATGCAAAATTTTATAACCCGATCTTTATGTTGGGTTGGAAAATATATAGTATAAACCGACTAAACCGACCGATGTACAGCCCTAATATTTTCCTATTTAATATTAGAAATAATAACTAGTACTAGAAATAACTATCTAGAATATATCATTGACTAAGTGTTTTTCTAAAATTAACTTTAAAATATTACAATGAAAAATAAATTTCATATATTTTAAAAGTTAATTATGTTGCTAATTCAATTTTAATTAGGTTAGACTAATATAATTAACCTAATACAATTATTTAAATAAGGCAAATGGGCCTTCACAATTGGGGTAGTTCATGTGAGGGGCAGCTGGGTTCAGTATGTCGTACCCACTTCTATGGCCCCCAACTCTCACACAAGGCCCAAAAGAGAGGAATTTAACCTTAAAATAAACAATTGTTATTCATTGAATAAGTCCAAATCTAATTGGACCTAAATAAATTTCCTTATGTCAAAATTTATTTTAGCAACCTAGTCCATTTACTTAGTAAAAACTTAAATGGGCTCCCTATATGTATCTAAGCCCAAAAGCAAACATATAGGCTCACACAGGTCAAATAATTTGGATGGACCCTATCATGTTACTAGGTTTACACAGATGAAAGAAGTACAAAATTTACTTGTTACAAATTATTTATAAGATCTATCGTCAATTGGACTATGATTAAAATCAGATCATTGGATCATGATCTGTCAACAAGTTAATCATAGCAATTTAGATCAGATAAATAATAGGTTTGTTAAAAAGTTTTGAATAAACAATATAAATAAACAAACATTGTCCATGTAACAGATGTGAATCAAGATATTAATATAATTAAATTATTATTCTTAAACTAACCAAATAAAGGAAACTAATTTTAAAATATCTAGGTTTATTTGAATCAAATTAAATTAAATATCTAATAAGATCAATGATTTAAAAGGAAAGAATCTCCAATATCACTTTCAGATCTTATAATTTAATAAAATAAACCAATTTTAAAATAGATTTGGTTAAATAATAATTACCATAATTATATGTCAAAATATCTCAAATTAAGCAATATTCAAATCTCTACAAAAATATCTATGTTATTTAAATATTTAAGATATGATTTATAAATTTCTAATAAGGAAAAAATGATATATATAGAAAAAATATCATTTTTATACTTATAATTTATAAATAATTAAATATTTAACAAAATAACAAATTTTTGAATTTGAAAACATTATGGTAAGTATATCTATAAAAATATCTATGTTAATTTCAAATTTATTAATTATTTAATTTGTCATATAAGATAATTTTAATATAATATTTTAAATAAAAAGACAAAGTTATCTTTTAATTTAAAATATCTTAAATATCAAAATATCTAATCTTATAATTAAATAATAAATAAATATTAAAGAACTTAACAAATTTTTAAATCTGACCATAATAGGAAATATTTAAAAATTGGAAACAATCCAAAATAGAAATATTTAAAATTGGAAAAATTCCAAATTGAAAATATTTAAAATTGGAAACATTTCAATTTAAAAATATTTAAAATTGGAAAAATAAATTTTGGGAAACAATCCCATGAAAAAATTGGATTTTTGGGGAAAAACCCCAAAAATCGCAACTTTTTAGGAAACTGCCACAAAGGATGCCGAGTAGGCTGCAACTGCAGCCCAGGAGGGCTGCTAGCAGCCCATACGCGCGCGGACAAGGGCACCCAGCAGGGTGCATGGGCGGCAAACGTGGGCGCTGGCAGGGTGCACACGGGCGAGGCTCACGGGCGGATGCAGGGTGCACTCGGACGTGTCACGCGCGCGCGATTGAGCACCATGCATACCCGAAATCCCGATTTTCCAAAATTCATAACTTTCTCAATTTTTATCGGAATCGAGTTCTGTAAAAAACAAAATTGCTTAATTTTTCACAAGGAATCCAAATAAAATATTTTCAAAAATTGAAAAATTATATTTCATGGAAAAATTTCGTACAGCATCAACATTCATCATAAAAGCACATAAACCAACATGAAACCATCCAAATCAACACAGAAACATGCAATCATCGTTTTAATTCATATTACATGAAAGTAAATCATTACCATGGCTCTGGTGCCAGTTGTTGGAAATTATTTTACCAGGATCTAGATTTACTAACAAGTATGTTAGATTAACAACCTAATATGAATTCTAAAACAATGAAAATAAACACATATAAAGTTAGAAAACCTTACAGTGGGTGCAGCGGAATAATATGACTCCTTCCGTTCAAATCTCTAGCCCTTGATTCCTTTCTGTAGCAGAGCATCACCAAGATCTGAACCTGGATCTTCTTTTCTCCTACTTTGATGTAGAATTTCTATAGTCTTCCATACTATGATTGAGATACCACTTGATGTGTGTGGACACTACTCATCTCACAAGGATTTCGAATTTTTCTCTCTTTTTCTCTCTTAATTTCGTGGCTTATCATCCATTCAAGAGAAGAGAACAAGGTTGCTTTATATAGGGAAAAGGGAGAGCACAACTTTCTAAATAAAACAGTTTCCTTAATTACTGTGTAATCAATTAACTGCCTTATTTAGTGTGATCAACCACTTTTCTATTTTTGCTAGGCTTTGATTAGAAATTATATGGCAATTAAAATTGAAAATAATAATTGGGAAACACACAAAGAGGTGCCGGCCATAGGGTGAAATGGGCCTCACTTGGATTTTGCAGTTTCCTCAATTTTATTTCAATTTCTCCAAAAATGCCATTTTTCCAATTCTAATCATTTAAATGCCAAAACTAATTATTTAATAACTAAAATAGATTATTAAATAATATTGTCATTTAAAATAATTATTAATTAGACATACAAAGTCTCTTAATTAATAATTAAACCTAGACACCCTTTTCTTTACGATTTCATCCTTAAACTGTGAGAATTCATAAAGTAGACATAGTCTAACTTTTAGAATTATAATTGATTAATTAAAATCAATTAACTGAGTCTTACAAGCAGTATGGTCTCAACTAGTATGGGGACCATGGGTCTATATAACCGAGCTTCCAATAAGTCGAACCGAATTTACCAAGTAAATTCCCTAACTTATTAATTCCTCATTGAATCCACACTTAGAACTTGGAATTGCACTCTCAGTCATATAGAAATGCTCTATATGTTCCACGATATAGACACGTCATTAGTTATCCATTGTTATAACCCTAATGTGATCAATGATCCTCTATATAGATGATTTACACTGTAAAGGGATTAAATTACCGTAACACCCTACAATGTATTTTATCCTTAAAACACTTAACCCTGTATAAATGATATTTCACCTAAGTGAAATGAGATCTCCACCATTTATCTTCGTTTGGTTAAGCTCGAAAGAAATCATCCTTTACTTCTATTTGCCAAATAGAAGCTATAGATTCCATATTTATGTTAGCGCTCCCCCACTCAATTGCACTACCGTGTTCCCAAAATGTACGTATTGCCCAGTCTAAAGATTAGGCTTAACTAACAAATCAAAGAACACGAATAATACTCTTGAAATTGAGCCTAACCCTATCAGGATTTCGATCATGTGATCTAGGATCAACTTATGATATTGAATTGAATAGATGTTTACGGTAAGTTTCAAAATCTAATTCAAAGTTCAATATCGGTCCATTCCAATGCATACTCCATGCATCCGATACTGGTAAACTTTGCCAATGTCCTGGGAAGGACATAACACTTTTCCAAGGTGTAAGAATACATATCGCTGATTATACCATGTCAGTCTAAATCCAGTGTTCTGACAAATCAAGGAATCTACTTTTGAACATATAATAAAGATTATATTCCACTGTGCTGACAACACTATAATCTTTAACCAACTCATATGTTCTGGACTTAAAAAGAATTCATACATTATATACACATATAATCATGAAATAAATCATGTGAACCATGCAACATAAAATGTTATTTCTGATCTTTATTAATAAGTAAATCTGATTATATGAAATGAGTTTTATTTAGGGCATAAAACCCAACAGCTACTACTACTCCTACCTCTGGCTATGGTAGGGGTGGTAGTGACTTGACCGTTGATCAGAAGAGAAAGGCACCATCTGTACCTTGTGGCTCAAATTAGAACAAGAGGTTCCCAGGGAACCATGGTCAAGGCAATTGTCAGGGTAGTTCCAAAACCTGATATATTTGCCCAAAATGTCCTAGTTGTAAGAGGCATCATCTGTGTGAGTGTAGAGGGCAAGGATGTTTCCAGTGTGGTTTACCTGGACACTATAAGAGAGATTGTCCGCAGCTTAAGAAAGAAGAATAGAAGATAGCAGCAAAGCTCGTTCCATCAAGGGTGTCTACTCTTACTCAGACACAGGTCAGCTCTCGGTCAATAACTCTTACTTCTCTGTATTGTTGACTCTGGGGCAACTCATTTCTATGTGGCAGCTAAATTTTTTGATAAATTGGGTAGACCTTATGATAGTTATGATAAGGAGTTTGGAACCCTATAGCCTGGCAGAGAATTAATTATCTCTAATAGGTGGGTTAGGTTTATGCTGATAAGAATTCAGGATAGGAAGTTGAGTGCCGATTTAATAGAATTGGGTTTAGCAGATTTCGATATCATCCTTCGAATGGATTTCTTGTCCAAGTACTCTGCTAGTATTGATTGTAAGCGGAAGATGGTGATCTTCCAACCCGAGGGCGAGGAAGCATTTGCATTTGTGGGATTAGTTTAGGGATCCTGAATTCCATTGATCTCGGTATTGAAAGCTAGAGATTTGTTACAAGATGGATGCCTAGGGTTTTTGGCAGCGGTATTAGATACCACACGACTTGAGTCAATTCAGCCAGAGGATATCAGAGTGGCTCTGGAATTTTTAGATGTATTTCCTGATGAACTTCTGGGTTTACCACCACAACGAGAAATAGATTTTGTTATTGATTTAGCACCTGGAGCACAACTAGTTTCTAAGGCACCTTATAGAATGGCTCCGCAGAGCTTAAAGAATTGAAGATTCAGCTTCAGGGGTTGCTTGACCTACGATTTTTGCGACCTAGTGTGTCACCCTTGGGAGCTCCTGTGTTGTTTGTTAAGAAGAAAGATGAATCCCTACGCATGTGCATTATCTACCGGGAACTAAATAAGCTGTCCATCAAGAATAAATATCCTTTACCTAGGATCGATGACCTATTCAATCGACTTCAACGGAAGATGGTCTTTTCTAAGATTGATCTCCACTTAGGCTGTCATCAGTTGAGAATTTGAGAGGAGGACATTCCAAAGACTGCTTTCTGCACTAGGTATGGGCACTATGAATTTCTGGTTATATCTTTTGGACTAACTAACGCTCCGACAAATTTTATGGATCTGATGAATAGGGTATTCAAGGATTTCCTCGATATATGTGTTATAGTATTTATCGATGACATTCTTGTGTACTCTCAATCAGAAGCGAAACATGAGCAACATCTCTAGATGGTTCTGCAGCGATTACGAGAACATAAATTGTATGCAAAGTTTAAAAAGTGTGACTTTTAGCTATCTCAGGTGTCTTTTCTTGGAAACATTATCAGTAAGGATGAGATCAAAGTAGATCCAGGGAAAATTGAATCCGTCAGGGATTGGCCGTGACCGAAAATAGTTACAAAAGTTAGAAGCTTTCTGGATTTGGCTGGTTATTACTGTCGGTTTGTTGAGGGATTTTCTAAGATCTCAACACCTTTAATTGAGCTCACAAAAAAGAATCGGCGGTTTCTGTGGAAGATAAGTGTGAAACAAGCTTTCAGGAGTTGAAACAGAGGTTGATCACAACTCTGATGTTAGCCCTACCATTTGACAAAGAGAAGTTCATGGTTTATTGCGATACATTCAGACAGGGTCTGAGGTGTGTTTTGATGGAAGCCGATCGGGTCATCGCTTATGCCTCGCGTCAGTTAAAGGGATATGAACGACGATACCAAACTCACGATCTAGAACTTGTCGCAGTAGTTTTTGCTTTAAAAATTTGGCGACATGGTCTCTACGAAGAGCCTCAAATATTTATTTACTCAGAAAGATTTGAATATGAGACAAAGGCGATGGTTGGAGTTAGTTAAGGATTACGACTGTGAAATTTTTTACCACCTCGAGAAGGCCAATGTGGTGGCAGATGCCCTTAGTAGAAAGGGTCTCGGGCAAGTGACTAGTATGATCAAGATTTCACCTCACCTAGCAGATGATATGGTCAGATCGGGTATTGAGTTTGTTGTAGGCAAACTTAACAATTTAACCTTGCAATCTGATCTATTAGACAAAATTAAAGTTGCTTAGTTAACTGATCCAAAATTGGTGAAGATCCGAGAAGAGGTTTTAACTGGTCAAGTTATAGATTTTACAGTGTCAGGTAATGGGATGCTGTTGTATAGAACCAGAGTTTGTGTTCCAAGTAGTGTGGAACTTAGAAATGAGATTCTCGAGGAAGCCCATGCCACTCCATATTCACTGCATCCTGGCACTACCAAGATGTATCAGGATTTAAAACCTTTCTACTGGTGGTGCGGAATGAAGAAAGATATGGTAAAATTTGTATCCCGTTGCTTGACTTGTCAGCAGATTAAGGCTAAACACTAGAGACCTGTAAGGTTGTTGCAGCCTCTGACTCTTCCTGACTGGAAGAGGGAAGATGTCACCATGGATTTTGTGGTTGGGTTACCTAGAACAACAGGGATGTACGATTCTATTTGGGTTGCAATGGATCAATATACTAAGTTCGCACATTTTCTACTAGTGAAAATAACCTTTATAGTAGATCAGTACACAGAGTTATATGTAAAAGAAATAGTGAGGTTACCGGGGCTTCGAAGTCCATTATATTAGATAGAGATCCAAAATTTATCTCAAAATTTTAGCAAAGTCTTCAGCGATCCATGGGTACCAAGATGAAGTTTAGTACAACTTTCCATCCTCAGACTGATGGACAGTTTTAGAGGACAATACAGATACTTAAAGATATGTTGCGAGCCTGTATAATGGATTTCAAAGGCTCCTAGAGCAAGTATCTACCACTGATAGAATTTTCATGCAACAACAGCTATCAGAGTACTATAGGGATGGCTCCCTATGAAATATTGTATGACAGGAAGTGTAGATCTCTAATTCATTGGGATGAAACTGGAGAAAGAAAATATTTAGGTCCTGAGTCAGTACAACGGGCCAACGAGGCAATATAACAGATCAAGGCCAGAATGCTTGCCTCTCAGAGTAGGAAAAAGAGTTATGCAGATTCGAAACGTAGAAATGTAGAATTTTAGGTAGGAGATCATGTATTCCTACTAGTATCTCTGATGAAGGGAACTAAACGTTTCGGGATAAAGGGCAAGTTATGCCCTAGGTTTACAGGGCCTTTCGAGATTCTTGAGAAGGTTGGATTGGTGGCATACCATCTAGCTTTGCCTCAAGCACTTTCTGCAGTCCACAATGTATTTCATGTCTCTATGTTACGAAAATACGTTTTAGATCCATTCATGTATTGAGTTATGAAAATCTAGAACTTCAGCCAGATTTATCTTACGAAGAGCTACCCGTTAAGATTTTAGACAGAAAAGATAAAGTCCTTCGAAACAAGACCATAACTTTGGTTAAAGTGCTTTGGAGAAACAGTAAGGTGGAGGAAGCCACCTGGGAGTTGGAGTCCAACATGAGGGCTCAATATCCAGAGTTGTTCAAGTTAGATTTTGTGAACAAAATCCTTTTAACGGGGGGATAATTGTAAAGACTGCTTAATTTTAATATAGAAATTAGCAGATAATTAGAGTTTAATTCAAAAATTAGATTTCTAATTTTGATTTATTAATTTACGGTGATATATTTGAATTCTACATGTGCTATTTATGTTATATATGAAATTTTATGTTTTTCATATTTTATGCCCAACAACATTAGAAGGCGACGTTAGACCAATAGAATCACATTTTCGCATAATTTAGTATTTTAGTAATAGCGGGGCAACTTAGATAGACATTGGAAATCTCGTGATTATTTGAAGTATTAGATTTGACTAAATTATCCCTAAGTGGTAAGTATATGTTATTTTAAATGGGGTTTGGGGCATAGATATGAGATTTTTGTATATATATGTGTGTGTATGTTTGTTGAATTTGGATTAGTTTAAATTTGGTTTGATTTTTGTTTAATTTTGTGTGCGTTTGATTTGAATCTGGATAATAAGTTGCGGTGGTGGTGTGTAATGGTGTTTTTGATGGTAGTGATTTCGGTGGAATGATTGTGGTGACGATTGTATAAAAAATGAGGAGGAAGAAGAAAAATAATAACTGAAAAAAAAGAAAAATATGATCTTTTTAGAATGAGAAAAAATAAAAGAAAAAAAAAATATTTTTTTTTTAAATAATAATAATTATATATGTGGATCAATAAATTTATGTCATATGTATATGTGCACAATTTAATATAACATATAAAAATTGGATGGAAATTAGCAATATACTATTTTAATTGTTAATAAAAATAAATTATAAAAAAGATAAAATAAATTAGGGTGTTTAATTTTTGGAATTTTTACATGAAAAATAAAAAATTTAATTTTTATTACACTTTTACCTTCACAATAGCAGGGTAACTTTTATACCTCTTAGTTTATTTTATTTACCCAAATACCACTTGCACACATAATTCTCTTAATGATGATGTCATTGTTCTTTCATCATACTCAACCAACCTATCTTTTTAATTTCTTCTTCTTCTTCTTCTTTTCTTCGTTTTTTTAGCTACACATTTAAACTTCTCTACATGATTTAAAGAAGAAATATCTCCAAAAAAATGAAGTCTCGCGATCTTCAACTGCTATTGAAGAATCAGTCCACGCTTTTTTTCTCTTTTTCCATACAATTTTCTATATATAACTCGTTCTTCATCTTCTCCATCTCCCTTTGTGGAAAAGTTCCAATTACAGGCCCTAAAGCTTTAGCAATGGGGTTAAAATCTGTCTCCAAAAAAGAGAAAGGGAAAGGAAAAAGGAATTTAAATGATAGTTTTTCTTTTAATGATTTTGGTAAGCCCATACCCAAATAGGGAAAGGCTCCTGCTAAGAAAAAATTTAATATCGTGAAAGGAGAGGAAATCGATGGGAGTCCTATTGTTGTTCGTAAAAAGGGAAAGAATCAAGATTCTCGTTTGATTGAGATTTGATATGACATAGAACTTTAAATAAACTATTATGCAACTATTTAAAAATGAATATGCACAATGTATCAAAGAAAACATTTCTCCCTGTATGAGTTTTGGAAAAATTAAAAAGTCAAATAAATTTCCTTTTAATATATAATTGCTTGGATGTAGAAGAATAGGCTTGGATCATCTTTAATCTCAACAGTTGGTAACCATTTTTCATTTAATATTTCAGTTGCAGTTGACTATTTTCTTTGTTGCATTCCAGCACTTGTTTCAACTTGTGTACAAGTTCTTCATATTTTCAATCCATTGAGATGAATTCGCCACTAAATTTGTAATTTACACAATTTTATTCATTGATCAAAGTGCCCATTGTAAAATATGAGAAGTGAAATTATGTCCCTTTCCTGACATTGTGAAATTCATTTATGGTCAGTTTACTATGAGAAAACTGTAAGAAGAATGTAATGCAACAATTATATCTATTACGAGCCAACTAATATAAAATCACAAAATAACTAATGATTTCACATATTTAATACAAACGAATATTATAATAATCGTGTTTTATCTGTTCAAGTCACGTGTTTGACAATTCTGAGTACTGTTTTTATAATACTATGATATTGTAGTAGTTAAACCATTACTCAACTAACATGCAACTTAATTGCAACTAGAAATATTAAATATGAATTTGTATCTATAAGAAACTATTTGTTAGTATTTTTTTTTGTCACTGATCGATAATTAATATACCTTAATAGTAATATGTGGAGAAACAACTGTTAGACATCTGTAAACTAACTTTATATCAATTAATTTAGTATATTAATAAAACTAAACATGTTATAAAAGTTTCTTTAAAGAGCTTTGTATTGTATTGCCGATATGAAACACTTGTAAATATGATAAAATTCATTGTATCGTTATCAATTTGTAATAATTGATATCTCAAGTTTCAGAGAGTTAGCAAAATATTTATGCAACTATAATGCAACTGTTATGAAACATAAAAAAATCAGAACAGTACTTTCACGTACATAACTCAATTTACATATGAATTTACTATTCTATTCGTGATTTAATATGAACAAATTCACCACTGAAAATCTAGAAAATAATAAAAATGCATCGAGATAAACATTTAGCTATAGTATTGATGTACATTTTTTTGGAATTATACATGAGTTGGATTGTTTAGAAACTTCAGTTCAACTTTTTGAGATCTGCATTTCATGGATCTAAAAATTAAAGTCAAGACATTAGTTTTATGCGAATTAAACTGAATTTTTAGTTGAATTTTAGTTTGTAGTAGTTTTTTTTACAAAAAAACTGATTTAAAGAAGAAATATCTCCAAAAAAACTGAAATCTCATGATCTTCAACTGCTATTGAAGAGTCAGCCCGTGTTTTTTTTCTCTTTTTTTTCCTACAATTTTCTATATTGTAATAACCAAAATACTTGGTTATTATTTTCTAGTCTAGATAACTCGATGTGGAAATAGTGATTGCATAAAATATATTATTAACTCATTAGAAAAAAAAAAGGGTATTTTTTTAAGTTATGAGAATTATGTTTTTAATTAATGTACTATGGACTTTTAGGTTTAGTCTACCACGTGTAGGACTTAAGAAATTATGAAGTTAATGGTATTTGCACCCCTATTAATATGTGTAAGGTACAATTAAGTGAATGATGTGTTTTATTCTTGATTAAGTAATAAGAAAGTAGTAATAATAGTAGTATCCATAGTATTATACATGTGGTAAAAAGGAAGATTATTTAGGGTAGTTAAGAGTTTGTGGAGTGTCTTGGACATGTGTATGCATGGAAACTAATAAGAGGTTTTCAAATTTAAATGAAGCTTAGACTACACGTGGATTAATAGAAAATGGGAGCATGAAATTAGCATGCTCAAGTGGTATCAATGGAGAGAAAGGTGGACTTAGTTAGTTGTTAGATAATATAATATGCAACATTCTCAAACATTATAAGAAGAAGCCATATATGGGTACGCAGTGTTGTATCATTTTTTTAAATAAAAATAAAAATAAAAATAGAAGTAGTGGGTCTTGTACGTGTGCGTGAATACTTATTGAAGCTATTCAAATTCCAAATGAAATAAAGCCTAAGCTAAAGCCTACACGTGGGAGTAAAATTCTCTAAATCAAACAACATATTGAGACTAAGTTTCAATGTTCATTCGACTTGGTATTTGAGAGATTCTTCCTTAAACTATGTTGACCGATTATAAGGTGAGAGGTTAGAGCTTTATGTGGGTTATTTAATTATTTTCAAATCATTACTTGAGTTAGTAGAGGGCCACGACATGGTTAGTGAGGTGTGGTATAGTTAAGTTCTAGGCTTATAAATAGATCCATATTTCCTTTTTTTTCCTCACTCAAAGAAGCCAAACCTCTCAAACATTCTCCCTCTCGTTCCTGTCATTCCAAAATCTTGTTCTTCCATTTTCTTGTGCTCATTTGTTTCATCTATAGCCAAAATCTTACCCCACAAACATCATATCATCATACACTACCTCAACCCATAACTATACACAACCATAATCATCTCATATATATATATATCTTTCATCATATTGGCGTCACCATCACTATCATTTTACATTCAAGTTTTAGTGCTCAACTAGATCTCATAAGGTATACCACTCTATGATTTTGGGTTTGTAGATTCAAGATTAAGATCTCGTGTATATATATACCATTGTAATATGTTCTAATTAATAAATATGAAATTTAGGTTTCATAAGAAAATTATTGTTTCTCAAGGATCACTCTTATTGCAATCAAGGCTAGGACTCCACATTCGAGGTAAGGAAATTAAGTAGAAAAACATAAGTTTTCTGTATGTAATAACATTCATAGAAGGAGTGGGAATAGTAAAAGAGAAGTTAACTAAGGTCTTCTGCCTGACTCTTTATTGTTTGTTATTTAATGTACTGTATAATATATATTTAAATAATATGTTTATAAGATTCATGTTATTTATGTATGTTTACAGTATTAGAGCATGGCCATTGCTAAAGGTATATATTTAAATAATGTGTTTATAAGATTCATGTTATTTAAGTATGTATGTAAATAGTGTGTTTATAAGATTCACATTATTTAGTTATGATTTTTATGTTATTTAAATAATGTATAGTAGTTTGACATTATTTAAATATAGATTATAGTTTATGTGACATGGTTTGACCGAGAAGATAATGGTTAAATACTTGACTGTTGGGTCTATATGGTAGATAGGGGGCCATTTAGTAGTGGGTACGATTTTACTGAACCCAGCCCTCCGCCATTTAGTCCAATAGCTCGGGTTTATTTGCCAAAGTCGGACTTGGGCGTAATCATTTTATGTGATTTAGCTTAGAACCTAGTTATTAGCTACTAGTGATATGATTAAGTTTATGTTTTGCTAGTTGTCAATATATGTGCATGTGCATTTTTAGTTAAGTTTTATTTTTATTTATGTGACTACTTGACACACATTTCCTTACTGAGTTTAGTAGCTCACCCTTATCAAATTACCATGTGCAGACCAAGGTAACTGAAAGTTTAGAAAGCCGGTGGCGAGTGGAACTTTGGATGCTTGTGTGTGTGAACTCGCTGAGGGCCATATAACTGCGGGCGGTCTAGGGCGCTCTGTTTATTTATTTACGTTATTAAACTTATGTCGCAATTATTTTAGTTATTAATTATTATGTTTTATTTTTACGAAAACTAGCCAGTTGTGAACATTTTCAAGTATTAAATAAAAATACGACATTATGATTTTCCGCGTTTAAAGCTTCACTACAACATTTATCATCATTAGGGGCGGAGCCTTCCGCCGCTAATGATAGCAAAATCCGCCGGTAAAGGTTAATAGCGGCGGAGCCCGCCGCTATTAATCCGCCGGTAATACCCGGTCGTTAATAGTATGTATTAGCAGCGGACTGACACACCCGCCGCTAATTATAATGTCAGATTCGTAAACTGACACTATTATTAGCGGCGGGCCAGTCCGCCTCTAATTTTTTTTGTTTTATTTTTTTTAATATAAATTATTAATCAATATATTTTAAATAAAAAATAGTATTGCTTTAAAAAATATATTAAATAATAAACTTTAAGACAAATAATTAACATAAACTTAAATTAAAATTAAGTTTAATATTGAATGATAATAGTCATTACACAAATTAGTTAATACAATATTCTCTAAGTAAATAATTACAATGTCTTAATATAACACAAATACAAAAGTTAATTACTAGTCTCGTTTATAATCACTCCAAAAAATATAAGGTTAAATGTGATTGTTGTGGCTATAGTTGTGGCCGACAGAGAAGATCGAGGTCTCCAAACTAATCTCAAAACTCTGGGTGTATTGGGGTAGATAAAAATGTTATTCCTGTTAACAAGTCAATAAACTCACTATTATTATTAAATACTTAAATGAAATAAGACTATATAATAAATGATTATTTAAACCTAATAGATTAGTCATAAAAAATTTTAACAAGCCAAAGAAAATCTTATATTATTAAAAACATACCTTTCACAAATATAAATTTGTGAATAATACTGATCCAATAAGCTGTAAAATATTCCAAAAAAAAAGTTCACCCAAATCTGAAAAAACACAAGATTATAATCAAATAATAAATACATAAATCATTGAGATTATTATTATATATTACATCTATATAATCATATAAATGAATGCATACATATATACTATAAATATAATATAGAAAAATATTAATTTTTTCAAATTTTTTAGTAGTACATATATATACACACTTAACCAAACCATATATATTTTAAATGTTCACACTAAAAATAATCAAATATATTTTGTTAACAAAAAATTATAAGGTGTAAGGAAAAAAAAAGAGATGAAAAAACTGACCTACTAAAAAATATGCATCGGTTGTGCACTTTTGGTTTCGGCCAATAGTGGTTGAGATAGTAGAAACCTTAACAATAATAGAAAGAAATTAGAAAAATATTTATAAAATTAAAAATATATTTTTATATATATAAATAATAAATGTTAAAATAGAAAACTTACTGTTAAAAAAACTTGCACTGGTCGTAGATCGTTAAGGGTGGTGGTGTTGCTCCGGGCAGAGGGGTTTAGGGTGGGCGGAGGGAGGCGGGGAAGGGCTGAGGAAGGTGGGTGTAGAGGAGAAATTTTTGAGAGAGAAGAGAAAGAAAAATGAAGGAAAGGAAAATAAAGGAAAATGAATCTGATAGCATTTTTTTATACGATATTATTAGCGGCGGACTATTCCGCTGGTAATAATAGGATTCCGCCGCTAATAATAAAATTGTCAGATTTCTTATTAATAGCGGCGGGTTTCCGCCGCTAATAACAAAAAAAGTCCGCTGCTAAAAAGTTTTGAAAATATTTGAGTGGGAAATTTCCCGCACTTTTTTTATTTTAATATTAGCGGCGGACCCCCGCCGCTAATAGTATATGGGTCCGCCGCTAATACATTTTTATACAAAAAAAAAATAAATAACATTTAATAGCATAAGTCCGCCGGTATTAGTCCTATAAATAGCGGCGGATTTGCTCCGCTGCTAATTCTTCCGCTGCTAATAACCAAAATTCTTGTAGTGCTTGTAAATAAAATTAATATTTTAATAAAAGTACGGGCGTTACAAATGGTATCAGAGCCTTGACCCAGCCGGAAGTGTGGTCGACGAGGACGTCGGACCCCGTAAGGGGGGGTGATTGTGACAGTCAGTAGTCCCGTGATCCGTAAGGGGAAATACCGGGTAAGCTGTGCAATCCCACACCGTCTGGGGAAGGTCAAGTGGGATGATTCTGAGACTGTGTAGGTATGGGACTACACAGTTGAAGAGAGCTTAAATGGATTGACTGGTACTACCTATATCAACAAGGTGCATCTTGTTTTTCGGTAGCCCATCACGAAAGAACTCCACAGTTAAGCGAGCTTGACCTGGGAGTAATTTCAGGATGGGTGACCTCCTGGGAAGTTTTCCCATGAAGCGTGCGAGTGAGGACAAAGCATGCTGAAAACACTCGTGTTGGTCTGTAGGGTCAGTCATCAATCCAGGAAGCAGCCAGAGTGGCGTACTCGTGTATAAGAGCCATTAGTCCGTGGGTGTAAGGGCCCAATGGAGGCTTGAAGCGGGGACGTTACAAATGGTATCAGAGCCACAGTTATATCGGTCCAGAACGTTCTCACGAGTTACACACATCGGCTAAAAAGTCTCCGCTTGCTACCATATAAGTCTCATATTATATGTTTGCATTATTATTTGTACTTGTGTAATTTTAAAATTGCATTTACTACAAAGATCTTAGTACCAATAACTAAGTTTAGGTACTACCCATGCATATGAAATCAAATATTTTTTTTAATATATATGTATAAATATATTTCAAGATATTTTATTTTTTTTTTTAAAAAAATAAAAATCATTACTAGAAAGCCTAGAAATTTTCTTTTCTTTAAAGTAAAAATATTAAAAAAAAAAAAGGGTTTTATTATTTTATTTTATGTATTTATTTATTGTTATTTAGTTATTTATCTTGGAATAAATAGAAATTATTTTGTGAATTGTTATGCTAATAGGGAGAATTTTCCTATTGTAGAGAATAGTTATGCTAGTTTCTTAGAAATTTAATCTACTAAATATATATATATATATTATAGAGAAATAGTTAGGCCCGTTTCTTAAGAATTTTATTTTAGAAGAATTAGAACTAAATATTAAGGGATAGTGTTGCTTAGACGATCAAGTCATCTCAATAGAAACAATCAAGAAGGAGGAGCTTCAACACCTACAAGAAGTTTAAGAAAGAGATGAACTACGAAGCTAAGTTAGTCGTGGTGGAGGACAAGGATAACGAGATACACTATTATGGAAGAGGCATCCGTGTAAGTACATAACAATGCATAAGCTAAGTTGAGAGGACGCTCGTTTTCACAAGTAGTCGGTGAAAGAGAAGCCAAGCTTAGGGGACGACTCCAACCTCAGGATGAAAAGTTGCATTGCAATAAGCGGTAAAACACGAGAAATTCAAATCAACAGCCAACACACTGCTTTGAGCCACCATATGAAAAAAAAAAAATAGAAACCACTGGCATTGAAAGGAGGCTCTAATCCATTTGAGGGGAAGGAACGACCAAGGATTGTAGCACCCATATTAGGATATATGGAATTCAACAATAGACAATTGGCGAATGACATGAAGGATCATGACACTGCACTCGATATGGACTAACTATACATTCATCCATTGCTAAAAGTATTTGGTCGCTTTTGGCAACAAAGGCCAGAGACCAGTTTACTTTCACAAGAGCTAAGATGGCGTTATGAACTTCTTTAATCTCATCCTTAAAGACTAGCTAGCTAAGGAAGGTATGGTGTCAAGCATTGTTGGCCAATGTAGTGCACCAAGCAGTGGAGACACAACTAACAATGAAAAACATGCACATAGTCTATGAATTTCAAAAGGTCTTTCTAAAAGATATACCGGGGATACCCTCAGATAGTGATGTAGAGTGTTAGCTCCAAGAGTGCTTCAATTTTGAAGGCTCCATACAAAATGGCGATTTACGAGCTGTGGAAACCCAAAGTATAGCTACAAGAGCTCCTAGATAAAGGGATCATTAGACCAAGTTACTCAACTTGGGGTGCTCCAGTACTCTTCATCAAGATGGAAGCATGAGGATGTGCATAGAATACCGTGAGCTCAACAAGGTGATCATCAAGAATAAGTACCCTCTACCAAAGATTAAGGATCTCTTTGATCAATTGCAAGGCTCGACTGTTTTCATGAAAATAGATCTAAGATCTAGGTATCACCAGTTGAAGGTCTGAAAGGAAGTTATACCCAAGACAACATTCAGAACACGGTATGGGCACTATATGTTTTTAGTAATGTCTTTAGGACTAACTAATGCCCCAGCAGCCTTTATGGATATGATGAATAGGGTGTTCAAGGAGTACCTAGATAAGTTTGTGGTCGTATTCATTGACGACATTCTTATGTACTCTAAAACTTTGGAGGAACATGAGGAACACCTGAGGATGACTCTAAACCGACTTAAGGAGAACCAACTATACGCCAAATTCAAGAAATGTGAGTTCTGGTTAGAGAAGGTTACATTCCTAGGCCTTATAGTTTCCAAAGCTAGAGTCACAGCGGATCCTTCAAAGATCGAAGCGGTCAAGAGCTAGTCAACGCCTAAGACTGGAAGAGAAGTAAGAAGCTTCTTGGGTGTAGCTAGTTACTATAGATGCTTCGCTGAAGGATTTTCCAAGACAACAATTCCTCTAACAAACTTGAGTCGAAAGACACAGAAGTTTGTCTGGTCAGACAAGTGTGAAGATAGCTTCAAAACGCTTAAGGATAAACTAATAATAGCCCCATATGTGTTCCCAATAACAAGGATAAGTTTGTGGTTTACTGCAATGCATCGAAACAAGGACTGAGATGCATGCTGATGCAAAATGACAAAGTAGTAGTGTCTGCCTCAAGAAAACTTAAGGAGTATGAACAGAGGTATCCAACACACGATTAGGAGTTGGTAGTAGTAGTTTTTGTGCTAAAAATATGGAGGCACTATCTCTACGAGGAGAAATGTGAAATTTATACTGACCACAAGAGCCTGAAGTACTTCTTTACGCAAAAGGAACTCAACATGAGGCAGAGGCGATGGCTAGAGCTTGTTAAGGGCTATGATTGTGAAATCCACTACAACCCGGGGAAGGCCAACTTAGTAGCAGACGCGCTAAGTAGACGCAGTTATGCCAGCTTGGGAATATTGGCATAAATAGAAAGGCCACTACAACAAGAACTCCAAAGAAGTGGTATAGAGATCATTACTCCAAAACTAGCTAACCTAACCATTGTCTCAACGCTGCTACAAGAACTTAAAGATGCATAGATTATTGATGAGTTCTTACAGAAGAAAAGAGCAGGCTTGCCAGAAAAGGAGGCAGAGGATTACTCCGAAGGTACAGACGACATGTTGAGGTATAAGGGAAGAGTGTGTGTAGCCAACGACGTAGAAGAAAGATCATGATGGAAGCACACACTACACCCTACTCAATGCATCCAGGGTCAACCAAAATGTACAATGACTTAAAAACTATGTATTGGTGGCCAGGGATGAAGAAGGATGTAGCTGAATTTGTAGCTAGAGGCCTCACATGTCAACAAGTTAAGGCTGAACATCAGAGACCAGCAGGGATGTTAAAACCCCTGGAAATCCCTGAATGGAAGTGGGAAGATATAGCCATGGATTTTGTTATAGGACTACCCCGAACAACCAAGCAACATGACTCAGTTTGGGTAATTATAGACAGACTCACAAAGTCAGCACACTTTGTTCCAATAAAGTCTCCTTACAACGCAGAGCAGTACGCTGACTTGTACGTTCAAGAGATATTGAGGTTGCATGGAGTTCCAAAGACGATAGTCTCTGATAGAGGTTCAGTATTCACTTCCAAGTTTTGGGAGAGTCTACATAAAGCAATGGGGACGAGATTAAAACTTAGTACGACATTTCATCCCCAAATGGATGGACAATCTGAACGCACCATCCAAATACTCGAGGATATGCTTCGAGCATGTGCACTAGACTTCACTGGTTCGTGGAGTAAGTATTTACCTCTAATAGAATTCTCCTTCGGTAATAGTTGTCAAGCCACAATCAAAATGGCGCCATATGAGATGTTGTATGGACGAAAATGTAGATCACCGCTTCACTGGGATGAAGTTGGGGAAAGACGCTATTTAGGTCCATGAAGCAGGGACGTTACATATGCTCACCGCCCAAAGTAGACAGAAAAGTTATGCAGATCTGAAAAGATGAGAGGTTGAGTTTTCCGTAAGGGACTTAGTTTTCTTGAAGATATCACCAATGAAGGGGATTATGCATTTCGAAAAAAGAAGAAAGTTAAGCCCAAGATTTATAGGTCCTTTCGAGATATTGGACAGAGTTGGTCAGGTAGCTTACCGTTTGGCCCTACGACCAACATTAGCAGAAACGCATAATGTTTTCCATATTTCCATGTGACGGAAGTATGTACCTGATTCGACACATGTGCTTAAATACGAGAACTTAAACTTGCAACAGGACATGAGTTATATGGCACGCCCTGTGCGCGTGATAGAAAAAGAAATGGAGGTATTACAAAATAAGACTATACCTTTAGTCAAAATCATGTGGAGTGATAGTTCTGATAGAGAAGCAACATGGGAGTTGGAGAAGGACATGCAGAATCAGTACCCCGAGTTATTCTCAAGTAAGTAAATTTCGAGGACGAAATTCCTTTAAGGTAGGTAGATTGTAATAACCAAAATACTTGGTTATTATTTTCTAGTCTAGATAACTCGATGTGGAAATAGTGATTGCATAAAATATATTATTAACTCATTAGAAAAAAAAAGGGTATTTTTTTAAGTTATGAGAATTATGTTTTTAATTAATGTACTATGGACTTTTAGGTTTAGTCTACCACGTGTAGGACTTAAGAAATTATGAAGTTAATGGTATTTGCACCCCTATTAATATGTGTTAGGTACAATTAAGTGAATGATGTGTTTTATTCTTGATTAAGTAATAAGAAAGTAGTAATAATAGTAGTATCCATAGTATTATACATGTGGTAAAAAGGAAGATTATTTAGGGTAGTTAAGAGTTTGTGGAGTGTCTTGGACATGTGTATGCATGGAAACTAATAAGAGGTTTTCAAATTTAAATGAAGCTTAGACTACACGTGGATTAATAGAAAATGGGAGCATGAAATTAGCATGCTCAAGTGGTATCAATGGAGAGAAAGGTGGACTTAGTTAGTTGTTAGATAATATAATATGCAACATTCTCAAACATTATAAGAAGAAGCCATATATGGGTACGCAGTGTTGTATCATTTTTTTAAATAAAAATAAAATTAAAAATAGAAGTAGTGGGTCTTGTACGTGTGCGTGAATACTTATTGAAGCTATTCAAATTCCAAATGAAATAAAGCCTAAGCTAAAGCCTACACGTGGGAGTAAAATTCTCTAAATCAAACAACATATTGAGACTAAGTTTCAATGTTCATTCGACTTGGTATTTGAGAGATTCTTCCTTAAACTATGTTGACCGATTATAAGGTGAGAGGTTAGAGCTTTATGTGGGTTATTTAATTATTTTCAAATCATTACTTGAGTTAGTAGAGGGCCACGACATGGTTAGTGAGGTGTGGTATAGTTAAGTTCTAGGCTTATAAATAGATCCATATTTCTTTTTTTTTTCCTCACTCAAAGAAGCCAAACCTCTCAAACATTCTCCCTCTCGTTCCTGTCATTCCAAAATCTTGTTCTTCCATTTTCTTGTGCTCATTTGTTTCATCTATAGCCAAAATCTTACCCCACAAACATCATATCATCATACACTACCTCAACCCATAACTATACACAACCATAATCATCTCATATATATATATATATCTTTCATCATATTGGCGTCACCATCACTATCATTTTACATTCAAGTTTTAGTGCTCAACTAGATCTCATAAGGTATACCACTCTATGATTTTGGGTTTGTAGATTCAAGATTAAGATCTCGTGTATATATATACCATTGTAATATGTTCTAATTAATAAATATGAAATTTAGGTTTCATAAGAAAATTATTGTTTCTCAAGGATCACTCTTATTGCAATCAAGGCTAGGACTCCACATTCGAGGTAAGGAAATTAAGTAGAAAAACATAAGTTTTCTGTATGTAATAACATTCATAGAAGGAGTGGGAATAGTAAAAGAGAAGTTAACTAAGGTCTTCTGCCTGACTCTTTATTGTTTGTTATTTAATGTACTGTATAATATATATTTAAATAATATGTTTATAAGATTCATGTTATTTATGTATGTTTACAGTATTAGAGCATGGCCATTGCTAAAGGTATATATTTAAATAATGTGTTTATAAGATTCATGTTATTTAAGTATGTATGTAAATAGTGTGTTTATAAGATTCACATTATTTAGTTATGATTGTTATGTTATTTAAATAATGTATAGTAGTTTGACATTATTTAAATATAGATTATAGTTTATGTGACATGGTTTGACCGAGAAGATAATGGTTAAATACTTGACTGTTGGGTCTATATGGTAGATAGGAGGCCATTTAGTAGTGGGTACGATTTTACTGAACCCAGCCCTCCGCCATTTAGTCCAATAGCTCGGGTTTATTTGCCAAAGTCGGACTTGGGCGTAATCATTTTATGTGATTTAGCTTAGAACCTAGTTATTAGCTACTAGTGATATGATTAAGTTTATGTTTTGCTAGTTGTCAATATATGTGCATGTGCATTTTTAGTTAAGTTTTATTTTTATTTATGTGACTACTTGACACACATTTCCTTACTGAGTTTAGTAGCTCACCCTTATCAAATTACCATGTGCAGACCAAGGTAACTGAAAGTTTAGAAAGCCGGTGGCGAGTGGAACTTTGGATGCTTGTGTGTGTGAACTCGCTGAGGGCCATATAACTGCGGGCGGTCTAGGGCGCTCTGTTTATTTATTTACGTTATTAAACTTATGTCGCAATTATTTTAGTTATTAATTATTATGTTTTATTTTTACGAAAACTGGCCAGTTGTGAACATTTTCAAGTATTAAATAAAAATACGACATTATGATTTTCCGCGTTTAAAGCTTGTAAATAAAATTAATATTTTAATAAAAGTACGGGCGTTACATATATATAACGCGTTCTTCATCTTCTCCATCTCCCTCTGTGGAAAAGTTCCAATTACAGGCCCTAAAGCTTCAAAAATGGGGGTTGAAATCTGTTTCCAAAAAAGAGAAAGGGAAAGGGAAAAGGAAGTTAGATAATAGTTTTTCTTATGATGATTTTGTTGAGCCCATACCTAAATAGGGGAAGGCTCCTGCTAAAAAGAAATCTAATATCATTAAAGGAGAGGAAATCGAGGGAATCATATTGTTATTGGTTAAAATGGGAAGAATCAAGATTCTCGTTTGATTGAGATTTGATATGACATAGAACTTTTAATTAACTGTTATGCAACTATTTAAAAATTAATATGTACAATGTATTACAGAAAACATTTCTTCCCGTATGCATTCTGAAAAAATTAAAAAATTCAAATAAATTTTCTTTTAATATATAATTGCTTGGATGTAGAAGAATAGGCTTGGATCGTCCTTTATCTCAACGGTTGGTAACCTTCTTTCACTTAATATTTTAGTTGCAGCTAACTATTTTCTTTGTAGCATTTAAACACTTGTTTCAACTTGTGTATAAGTTCTTCATTTTTTCAATCCATTGAGATGAATTCGTTATTAAATTTGTAATTTAGACAATTCATTCATTGATCAAACTGCCCATTGTCCAATATGAGAAATGGAATTACGTCTATTTCTTGACATTTTAAAATTTATTTATGGTCAGTTTACGATGAGAAAACTGTAAGGAAACTATACTGCAACAATTATATCTGTTGCGAGTCAACTAACACAAAACCACAAAACAACTAATAATTTCACATATTTAATATAAACGAATATTACAATAATCGTATTTTATCTGTTCAGGTCGTGTATTTAACAATTCCAAACTCTGTTTTTATAATACTATGATATTGTAGTAGTAAAACATCATTTAACTAACGTGCAACTAGAAATGTTAAATGTGAATATATATCTATAAGAAACTATTTGTCAGTATTTTTTTGTTACTGATCGATAATTAATTATACCTTAATAATAATATGTGGAGAAACAACTGTTAGATCTCTGTAAACCAAATTTATATCAACTAATTTAGTATATTAATAAAACTAAACATGTTATAAAAGTTTCTTTAAAGAGCTTTGTATTTTATTGATGATATGAAACACTTGTAAATATGATTAAATTCATTGTATCGTTATCAATTTGTAATAATTGATATGTCAAGTTTTAGAGAGTTAGCAAAATATTTATGCAACTATAATGCAACTGTTATGAAACATAAAAAAATCAGAACAGTACTTTCACGTACATAACTCAATTTACATGTGAATTTACTATTCTATTCGTGATTTAATATGAATAAATTCACTATTGAAAATCTAGAAAACAACTAAAATGCATTGAGATAAACATATTGATGTAATTTTTTTTTGGGATTATACCTGAGTTGGATTGTTTGGGAACTCCAGATCAACTTTTTGATATAAGCATTTCATGGATTTGGAAATTTAAGCCAGGACATTAGTTTTATGCGAATTAAACTGAATTTCTCGTTGAATTTTAATTTTGTAATAATTTTTCTGCACTTTTTTTTATGATTTTGAAATAGCTCATGTTTTGATTGATTCCGGTCATTTTCTCAAGTGAAGTTACCGGGATTAATGATGGTTCTCTTTCTTGTTGGATTTCGTTTCGATTGTGTCGGGTTGCTGGGATGGTTGCTGGAAGTTTGAAGAAGGTGGTTAGTAAGGCTGAATAGATAGAGCAAGAGGTATTTTTGTAAATTTTTGTTATTGGGCTGTATAAATGTTTATAGGGTCAGCCTAATGTATTTGCGTAATATTTTTTGCCGCTTTAGTATATACATGAAAAAATTCCTTAATTTTGTGTGTGCGTGTGATTTGAATCTGGAAAATAAGTTACGGTGGCGGTGTGTAATGGTGTTTTTGATGGTAATGGTTATGGTTGTGGTGATAATTGTATGAAGAATGAAGAAGAATAGTAGTAACCGAAAAAAAAATGAAAACTATAATCTTTTAGAATGAAAAAAAAAACAAATAGTTTGTGTTTTTTTTGAAAAAAATAATTTATCTAATTATGCCACATACATGTGAACAATTATAAAAAGGATAAAAAAAATATGGGGTGAGAGAGGCTCGAACTCTCGACCTCAGGATCACTCTAAGCTATGAGACCTACGCGCTAGCCAACTGCGCCACCACCCCTTCTGTTGTCATAGGATAACCATTTTCATAGATCTATACATGCTAAAGTTTCTTTAGTGTTTGGACTTAAATGAAAGATTTTTATGTATAAAGAAATCCCCTATAAAAAAAAAAAACACAAAAATCCTTTTATATGTTATTGCATGCATTATGACTTAAAACTAAGGCTAATTAGTAATTTTTTCTCCCGAACTTTGACATGTACTAAATCATGCCCCCTGAACTTTTTTGGCCGTGAAAAATTCTCCCTGAACTATTAAGATTGTTAAATTTAAGGACTTTTATCTAATTTTAGTAAAAAAATTCTAATATGGATGAAAGTTCAGGGAACATGATTTAATACATATAAAAGTTTGAGGGGCATGATTTGGTAGATATCAAAGTCTGAGGAGCATGATTTAGTACCTGAAACAGTAAAATTGAATGAAATTAGACATAAGTCCTTAAATTTAACAATCTCAATAGTTCAGGGGGAATTTTTAACGACCAAAAAAGTTCAGGGGCATGATTTGGTATATGTCAAAGTTCGGGGGGAAAAATTGCTAATTAGCCTAAAACTAAAAGAAACTCTTTACAAATTCGATAAAGTTGAAGCTAAAATATTAGGCACTTTCACATATATATATAGATATATATCAATTTTATATAAAATGTGTCTATATAACAGAATTTTTGGTTTATGAAAAATTCATGGGTGACTTTTTATTTATATTGAAAATAAAATGGTTTATTAATAAAAATAAAATGGTTTATGAGAAATTCATATGGGTCACTTTTTATTTATATATAATAAAATAAATAAAATAAATCTCATTAAATCTAAAAAATACGATTGTTTTTTGCTGTTGTACATCTACGATTGGCTTTTCTAAATATACTTATGTTATTTAGTTGGATTTTATTCTAAATAAGAATTTACTACTATTTATATTATATATATATTGCTAAAGAATTTTTCTATTTTTTTTTTTGGCTCGATCAGGTTATAATTGTTTGCCTCCACATCTGAATCCATAAAATGTGGCTCGATCATATATATATATATGTAAAATTATTAGGTGATTTTTTTTTATATAAAATGTGGATATGTAATAGAATTCTTGGTTTAATGTTATTATTTATTTTTCTATCAAAATGTTAACAGAGTATTCTAATATTTGACAGAATATTCTAATATTTGACAGAATATTCTGATTAGAAAACGTTAATTATAATTGATTAATTTTAGCTAAATAATCCTACCAAAATTTAATCTAACAAATTTCTCTCTCTAGAGCAAAAACCCTAGCCTCCAACACAACCTTTACCAGTTTATAACCTTAGTTATTATTTTTTAAGCTATATTTTATAATTTTAATTTTCATTTTAAAATTTAAAAAATACTAATGAAGACAACATACTACATGCTATTATACAAAAGTATTGTATTTATATATCCCACGATGTTTCAAAAATACTTTGGAAAGTTCATCTTGAATTAATTATTAATATGTAATAAAAGATATTAGTTATTATATTATTACTTCAAACAAAGGAAAGTTCTAGAGGTGCTTCTACTTTCTAATCATAAACCTTAATTTTGGCTTCTTTAACCAGCTGCTACACAGAAGTTACTTACTCTGAATTTATAACCATTTATAATTTTTAACACTCAAAAAGTTACCGAGTTTGTTTTCTATAGCTCTACTTGTTAAGGTAGAAAAATATTTTTAGATTGACTCCTTTATTCCGTTTATTAAATGAATTATTTTCAAGTTGACACATTAACTTAAAAATGACACAATAATGACATACTACAAAGTATTCACTTATATTCATTCTATTTATTGAGAATCAAAACTTCAATCTTCTTCACTAGATTAGTCAGACACACACAATATTTAGACATAAACACAGGACACAATATTATAACTCAAACTCAGAAACACTTAGTCAAAACTTGAATGAATAATGCCACTCTTTTAAGTTTTAAGACTGTATATGACTAGGCAATTTTGGTTATTGTATTATCATTATTCCTGCTACATAGTTGATCATTTTTAGATTTTTGATGTGAAATTTCGTATTGTGAGCTTTTTAGAGTTTCTAATAGACTTTAATGAGTAATAGATTTATATAATTATACTTGGAATAAATTTTGATAATGTTGTTTGGTGGATTCCAATTTTGTTATTAGGTAACATAATATTATTATTCGTTAGGTCTGTTACAATTATTAAGTGAGAATGAATCAATTTAAAAACCTTTCACTATATTGAAAGGTGAGATTGATTTTAATATGAACTTAATTATATTTTTTTTATTTTGTATATCTATTGTTTTATTTGAAAACAAGTGATAAATGACTACACTATATACAACAATTAAGGACATCACTCCAACTACAGAAAGTTGGAAGAATAAAATGAGAGTGTTAGAAAAATTTGTTAAGCGGACAAATAAGAGTTCACCACTCAAATATCAAAAGCTTAATGTTAGCAGATAAAAAAGTATACAATCAGTTAATTTACTATTAAAATTGTCAATACTCTACTAATAAATGCTATATTTTCTTAATTTTGCCTGTACACGCGTTGCAAAAAATTATTATTTCATAAATATATTTTTTTTCCTTAAAAATGAACATAGGGTAATGATGTTGAACCTAATAACTAATGATATATTTTTTAATTTTTAATTGTATCACTTTTTAATAATGTAGAAAAAAACTAGCATAAAATTTACTATACGTGCCTCGCACGTAACTTTTTGTTAGTATATATATAATGAGGTAACATAAGATTTTTAATATTTCTCTCAAAAGAAGTTTTTGAGGCATACACATAAAATTACACTATTGTCTCTATCGAAACAAATGAAGATTGAAATCTACCAATGACTATCATTAGTTTTCTTATCTATAATTTTTAGACAAATGCTATCTTCAATTATCAACAATTTAGAGATTGATTTTTAATTTTCTTTTTATCTTACACCCATTTAAGTAATGTTTCTTTAAGTATTGGAACATCAATTTTTTAATTTATTTTTGGATTAACTTAAGAACATATTTAAATCATCAAATTTAAATAGTGTTCTTGATTTTTGTGAAGCTTGCTGCAAAGGCAAAATTCACAAATTTCCTTTCTTAAGATCTGAAACCACTTATACTGCTCCTTTACAACTTATTCACACTGATGTTTGGGGTCCATCCCCCTTTCTTTCATCAAGTGGTTACAAGTACTATATACATTTTATAGATGCATATTCTAGGTATACATGGGTCTTCTTGCTAAAAGCAAAATCTGAAGCCTTTCCTACCTTTATCAACTTCAAAACTCAAGTTGAAAATGAGTTAAATTGCAAAATCAAAGCTGTCCATTCTGATTGGGGTGGTGAGTACCAATCCTTAGAGTCTTATCTCATCAAACATGGGATCTCCCCACCCATGAACCAAATGGGGTTGCAAAATGCAAGCATAGACACTTAATAGAGTCAGCCCTCACATTTCTTGCTCATGCATCTATGCCATTGTCCTTTTGGGATGAAGCAGTAAGAGCAGCTGCCTTCACCATTAACAGATTACCATTTGTTGTTCTGCATAACAAAGCACCTCTCCAGGTACTATATAATAGAGATCCTGATTACTCTTCTTTAAGAGTATTCGGCTATGCTTGTTTCCCTAACATTCGGCCATACAATAAAAATAAGCTTCAGTTCAGGTCTCTAAAATGTACCTTTCTTGGGTACAACCTTCAACACAAAGGCTACAAATGCCTTTCACCCACTGGTCGTCTTTACATATCCAGAGATGTGTTGTTTAATGAACTCTCTTTTCCTTTCTCTGAAATCACTCCATCTTCTTCACCTTCCCCACACAGCAGCCTCTCTACATCAGCTCACATTCCCACTGTTTCTACAACAACACCACCATCTCCTAATCCATCTACATCGAACTCCATTTCACCATCTCTGCCATCTTCCACCTCTACCACACATTCACCCTCACCAACCAACACAACACCTGTCATTTCACCAACTCCCCTGCTGCCTCTACTCTAAATACCCATCCCATGACAACAAGAGCCAAGGCTGGCATACACAGACCAAAAATTCTCCTTGCTCATGCCATTCCCAAGTCAATAACCAAAGCTTTACAAGATGAAAAATGGAACAAAGCCATCAATACTGAAATGACAGCTCTGGTGAAAAACAAAACATGGTCTCTTGTTCGTTTACCTGATGGCAGAACAGCTATAGGCTGTAAATGGGTACTTAGAGTGAAAGAAAATGCTGATGGTTCGGTTGACAAACTAAAAGCTAGACTTGTGGCTAAAGGGTTCTCTCAAGAATATGGATTTGATTACACTGAGACCTTTAGTCCTGTAGTAAAACCGACCACCATCCGAATCATGCTCACAGTTGGTCTATCTAAAAATTGGCCAATCAAGCAACTTGATGTGGATAATGCTTTTCTTAATGGTGAACTAAGTGAGGAGGTTTACATGTTGCAACCTCCTGGATTTGTGGATCCAAACCAACCTCACTTAGTTTGTAAGCTACATAAAGCATTATATGGTCTTAAGCAAGCCCCCCGCGCATGGTTTGACAAGCTAAGAACCGTTCTGCTATCTCTTGGTTTTGTCTGCTCAAAGGCAGATAATTCTCTGTTTTTATGCATCTCTTCTCAATATATTATTTTTGTTTTGATATATGTTGATGATATATTAGTTACAGGGAATTCTGCCACTGCTATTGACTCTCTTGTGACTAAGCTACGTACTTCTTTTGCTCTCAAAGACTTGGGTGAAATTGCCTATTTCCTTGGTATTCATGTTCACCACACTTCCTCAGGTCTTCATCTCAGTCAAAAGAAATACATTCAGGATTTACTATCCCGAGTCAATATGCAAGAAGCAAACTCACTACCCACACCAATGCCTGGAGGAGAGAAGTTGTCTGCCTTTGGTAGTGATGCTATGTCTGATTCTTATCTTTATAGAAGCACTGTTGGTACTCTTCAGTATGCTACCATTACAAGACCATAAATAGCTTTTGCTGTCAACAAAGTTTCGCAATTCATGCAAACTCCTCTGGAATCACATTGGAAGGTTGTCAAAAAGATTTTAAGATATCTAAAGGGTACCTTTGACTATGGTTTGCATCTCACAGCAGCAACTAATCTCTCTCTCACTGGTTTTTGTGATGCTGATTGGGCATCCGATCCTGATGATAGAAGATCTACATCAGGGTTTTGTGTCTATCTTGGCCCTAATTTGGTTTCTTGGTCCTCTAAGAAGCAAAGAACTGTCTCACGCTCAAGCACTGAGGCTGAGTATCGAAGTTTGGCAAATGCAACAGCTGAGGTTATGTGGATTCAATCTCTTCTTTCAGAGATAGGTCTTCACTTGCAGCAGCCTCCTACCATCTGGTGTGACAACCAGAGTACTGTATTGATGTCTGCCAATCCTGTTTTGAACTCGAGGACAAAGCACATAGAGCTAGATCTCTATTTCGTGAGGGAAAGGATTCTGTCCAAGCAGCTAATTGTCAAAACACTCCTGCACATGATCAGATAGCAGACATACTTACTAAGGCTCTGTCAAGTTCCAGATTTCTGTTTCTTCGAGACAAACTAAGCTTAGCTTCATTAGGTCAGCTTAGTTTGAGGGGGGGGGGGGGGTGTTAGAGCTATCACTTAAGTTTGTTATTTTTGTTATTTTCTTTGCCTAAGTTAGTTACTGTACAACTGTTTTCTGTTATTATTTGTTAGCTTTGTAACTGTATTAGGCTTGTATATATACATTGAGTTATTACTCATCTCAATATACTAAAAATCATTCAGCTCAAATTCTCTCTCTGTTATTCCTCACAAAACTAATAATCACTTTTTGTTGGATTTATAAGTGGCATGTTTGAGTTCTATATTTTTTCTTCTCTTTTTTTTTTTGGAAAATTACGTTTTACTTACTTCGAAACTAATATAAAAAAAAATCTTTCTTTATTTCACCATAAATTTAATTATATAATATGTGTTTTACGTGCATTACACGTAGAGTTGTTACTAGTAAATATATATAACAATTTGTAATAATTACTAATTGTTTAGATACTAATTAGTAGTTTTTTTAATAATAGTTAGTAGTACTTAAACTTAATGGTTACATACCAATTATTTTTTTTTTCATATCAGTGACTATGATACCATCAAGTATAATACAACAAATTATTTTGGATACCAATAAATACCTAATTATATAATGTTGTGTTTGGTCACTAAGTGAGGAAACATATGTTTATTGGCTCAACCCCATTCATACCAACGATTTTACCTAATTGTCAGTTATGACAGTTATGATCGAGCTCCACAACTCTAAGCTATATATAGCCATTCATTACTGCTATGTTGGACAGAGTTGAGAGAGAGATTTTCAGAGGTTTCATGAGCTAGTTCAGTGTGGAAGAAAGAAAGAAAGAGATTTTGTTGTGTTGGCCTATGCTAAGATTAATCATAGTGTCGCTGGTGAGGTTGATTGTAGTTGAAGCTATGCTTCTTGAGTGATTGTGTCAAGTACACATTTGTGATCAACATTTGTAATTTTTTCTTCTAGCTCCATAAAGATTGGAGCCATTGGGGCTGTTCTGACTGAGGAGTAGGCAAGTGATTCATCATCACTTTTTTCGAACCTTGTAATCTTTTGTGTTTAATTCCCTTTAATTTCTTGTCTAAATTGTTCTTGTTCATTAGTTTAACTTCTGATTTTCTTACTGGTTTGCTACTGGTTTGATCACTTGGTTTTTTGCATTCTTGATATTGTATTGTTCTTGATCAATTGTTTGTGTTTGTTTATGTATGAGGTACATGATCAAGCATTGATCACATCAAATGGTATCAGAGCACAGTCGAGGGGCATCATCAAAGAATTGAATCAAGACATCAAGAAAGGAACAAGAACTGATCTGCAGTGACTTCTACACAGTTTGAAGTTGATAAATTCAATGGCACAATGACTTTGGTCTATGGAGGATCAAAATGAAAGCTTTCTTCGTACATCAAGGAATTTCAGAGGCCATGATCGAGAAGAGCTTGTTGCTCTTGGAGAAGATAAGAAGAAGATTAAAGAAGTTCAAAACAAGGCACACAGTGCCATATTGCTGAGTTTAGGTGATGAAGTACTGAGGGAGGTGTCAAGTGAAGTAACCGCATTAGGACTATGGGAGAAATTGGCTTCAATTTACCTAAAGAAGTCACTAGCCAACAAGCTTTACCTAAAAAAGAAACTGTATAAAATGAGAATGGATGAAACAAGCATCTTGATGAGTTTAACATGATAATCTTGGACCTCAGCAATATAGGTGTCAAGATTGAAGATGAAGATCAGGGAATCTTGCTGCTCAGCACATTGCCAAAGAGTTATGAGCACTTCGTGGACACCATTCTGTATGGGAAGGAATCTTCAACCATGACAAAGGTGAAATCAGCATTGAACTCTAAAGAAATTCAGAAAAGAAGTGAAGAGAAATCAAATGGTTACGGTGAAGGGCTATTTGTTAGAGGAAGATCTCAGACAAGGGAAAACATAGGTGGTTTTCACAAATCAAATCACAAAGGCAAACAGAACAAAGGCTCGGATCAATCAAACAAACTAAGGTCCAATTCCAAGGTAGGGAAACAGTGCTACTACTGCAAGAAAGAAGGCCATTTCAGGGATGAATGACGGGCATTGATGGCTAAACTACAAAGAGACAAAACAAAAGAAAAAGGAGATGCTGGTGTTGTGACAAATGGCTATGAGTCAGCTGATGTATTGGTTGTCTCTAGCTAAGAATCAGGAGACTCAAATTCAAGGTGTTCATTTCACATGACACCAAGAAGAGAACTGTTTGACAGTTTCAAGAAACTTGATGGTGGATCAGTGCTGTTAGGTGACAATAAGGCATGCAAAGTTGTAGGGATTGGAACTGTGAGGATCAAGTTTCATGATGATCAAGTCAGAACAATTCAAGTTGTCCAGTATGTCCCAGATTTGAAAAGAAACTTACTTTCTATTGATGAATTCATTGAAAAAAGACATACCATAAAGATAGATAGCTCTTTTAAGGTTATGAAAGGTTCACTAGTTGTCATGAAAGGAGAAGTTAAAAATTCCATCTATAATCTAAAAGGGAAAACTATCATAGGTGAGAATGGCATGGTTGTTAGGGGACATGATATGGAAAGCACTAGGCTTTGGCATCTAAGACTTGGATATGTGAGTGAAATGGGCATGAGTGAACTTGAAAAACAAGGAATTATTAAGGGTAAATTGGGAGAGAAATGAGATTTTTGTGTTGACTATATCTATGGCAAATGCTGCAAGTTGAAATTCACACCAGGGAAACACACTACACAAGGAAAACTAGACTACATTCACTCTGATCTTTGGAGGGCTTCTAGAACAAAAACACTAGGATGTGCTAGTTACTTCATGAGTATAGTAGATGGCTATACAGGAAGGTCTTGGTTTTCCTGCTCAAGACAAAGAATGAGGCATTCAATACCTTTGTCATTTGGAAGAGACTGATTGAAAACCAGACAGGAAAGAAAATAAAGAAACTTAGAACTGATAATGGCTTATAGTTATGTTTAGATGAGTTCACTAGGTTTCGTGAACTTGAGGGAATTGATAGACACAAGACAGTTGTGAAAAATCCACAACAAAATGGACTTGTTGAAAGAATGAATAGGACTCTATTGGAAAGAGTGAGATGCATGCTCAAGGGTGCTGGTCTTGACAAGAAATTTTGGGGTGAAGCATTGAAAAAAGCTTGCTACCTGATAAACAGGTGTCCCTCAACAACTCTCAAATTCAAAACACCACAAGAATTTTGGACTGGACATGTCCCAAATGTTGATCACCTCAGAGTGTTTGGGTGCACAACGTTTGCACATACAAAACAAGATAAACTAGAGCCAAGGGCTTTCAAGTGTCTATTCCTTGGTTACCCTGAAGGGGTAAAAGGATACAAGTTGTTGTTGGGTTTTATGCCCTAAATAAAACTCTTTACAATCTGATTAGTTATCAATATAAGAAATTAGAAGTGATTGATGTTTGCATGAATTTGACATGCTAATGGTTTAATATGTTTAATATGTCTATTACATTCATACACACAAAATTAGTTAAATCCAGATCATATGTTTATTCACAATTACAGTATCGTCAACACAGTGGAATGTGATTGTGATCATATGAATCAAAAGTTTTGGTCCCTGTTTCATCAGTGTTATTGGATTTACACTAATGTGATAATCAGCAATGATGTGTACTTACACTTGGAGTAAGTGTTATGTTCTTTCCAGGACATTAGTAAAGTATACTAGTTTCGAATGTATGGAGTATACATTGGACTGGACCGATATTGAAACTAAGTTAAGATATTACAAACTTACCGTTATACATATCTTTCCAAGTCAATATCAGTAGTTGATCTTAAGATTAAAAGAATCTAAATCCTGATATGCTTAGGCTCAACTCAGGAGTGCTATTCATGTTCTTTGATTTATTAGTTAAGCCTACTTTTGGGTCAGGGTGATACGTATATTTTGGGAACATGATAGCATGATTGAGTGGGAGTGCTGAACATAAATATGGAATCTATAGCTTCTACTGGTGTATAGAAGTTAAGTGATGATTCCCTTCGAGCTTAGCAAATAGAAGTAAATGGATGAGCTCTTGTTTAACTGACTAATCATTAGATCACTAAACACCATTTACAGGTAGCTAAGTGTTTTAAGGGGCAAAATACATTGAGGGGTGAGAACGGTAAAGAAATCCCATCTCGATGTAAATCATCTATATAGAGGATCTTTAAATCACAATAAGATTATAACAATGGTTAAATGAGATAGTATATTGATATCGTGAAACATACAATATGCTCTATATAAGTCTGAGAGTGCAATTCTAAGTTCTAAGAGTGGATTCAACGAAGAATTAATAAGTAGGAATTTACGTGGTAAATTTGGTTCACTTATTGGAAGCTCAGCATATAGATCCATGGTCCCCATTCTAGTTGAGAACATTCTGCTTGTAAGACTCATTAATTGATTCGTGATTGATCAATTATAATTCTAAAGTTAGACTATGTCTGATTTTATGAATTTTCACTAAGCAGGGGTGAAATTGTAAAGAAAAGAGTTTTCTAGGTTTATTTATTTATTAATGGACTTTATATGTCTAATTAATAATTAAATTAAATGACAATATTATTTAATAATCTATTTTAGTTATTAAATAATTAGTTTTGGCATTTAAAAGGTTAGAATTGGAAAATTGGCGTTTTTGAGAAAATAGAGATAAAATTTGATAAAATTGCAAAATTAAGTGAGGCCCATTAACACACCATGGCCGGCCACTGAAGTTGATTTTTCAAATTAATATTTTCATTATTTTAATGCCAAATAATTCTAAACCTAAACCTAGTAGTTGCCTATAAATAGAAAGTGGTGGCTCAGTTAAATACACATCTTTTGAATAAGCCTTTTTGACAGAAATTTCTCTCTTCAGAAAAACTGAGCCTTCCCCACTTTCTATACCTTGGCCAAAACCCTCTCTCTCTTTTCTCCTTCATCTATTTCGACCATAGTGAAAGAGTAAGTGCCCACACACAGCAAGCAGTAACTCAATCATAGATTGGAAGACTGTGAAGGATCAAAACTTGAAGAAGAAGGACATTCGGGCTCAAATCTTGATTATACTCTGCTACAGAAAGGAATCAAGGGTTAGAGATCTGAGTGGAAGGAGACATTAATTCCGCTGCATCAATGTAAGGTTTTCTTAACTTTATATGTGTTTAATTTATCGTTTTAGAAAGTTCATATTTAGGATGTTAATAAACATACTTGTGAGTAGATCTAAGATCCTGATAAAATAATTTCCAAAAACTGGCCTCAGAGCCATGGTAATTGATTTTCTTACATGAAATTTGGACTTTAAAACGATTGTTTGTTTGTTTTTGGATGGTATCATGTTGTATTGAGTGTTATTTGATGATTGATTGATGTTTGAAAATTTTCGTGAAAAATAATTGCGATTTTGTTTCTAGAATTATTTTTATTGGATAGTATGGAAAAAATTAAGCAAGTTAGCCTTTTACAGAACTCAATTTGGATTTTATTTGAATTAGTTATGAATTTTTGAAGAGTTGAAAAAATCGGGGCTGTGCTGATATTTTCCTGCGATCGCAAATCTGTCCGTACAGTTCACAATTTTTTCGTTTTTCTTCGATTTTTCATGCTTTTTCATGGAATTAACTTCCGATTTTTTGTATAGTTTTGTATATATACTATTACTATTCCTAATTCAATTCTAATTATCATTTTGAATTAATTTAATATTTTTTAAATTTAATTCAAGATATTAGTGTAATTTGAATTTGAATAGAATTAGTATCTATCTTCTTGTTTAAAAATATATCTTATTTTTAAATTTGATTATATCTTATCTTATTTTTAAATTTAAGGTCAGATTTTATATATATTTTTTTTTAAAAAAAATTAAATCTTTTTAGATATTTTGACCTTATTTAAATTTAAAATAAGATATTTATAATCATGTAATTTTAAATAGATGTAAGATATTTTGCCAACTTTCAAATTTTGTTATTTTATTTATTTAAATTAAATTTAAAATCTGAAAAGATATTTCTTTTATCTTTTCTAATTTTTATTTAATTTTTATTTTTAAAATAACATTTAATTTTTAAAAGTAGTTAGCAAATTTTGAAATGATATTTAAGTTGGTTGAAACCTAATTTTTCAAAATAGTAGGTTTAATTTTAAATATTTATTTTTTAAATAATTTCGAAATTTAAATTTTATTTATTTTATTTTCAAAATTAAAAAAATATTTTTTTTTTAAATTTTATTTTCGAAAATTAAAATATATTTTTTTTATTTAATTATTTATTTTTCGAAATTATTTATTTAAAATTAAATAAATCCTATTTCCAACTATCCAGCTAACCTTGTTCCAGGAGTATGTGGTTTTAGCTTGTATGTAAGTTTTTTAAAACCTATTATTACTTGATTGCAAATAGCCATGGTTACTTTTTGCCAGATCTAATGATCTGATGGCTCCCTTGGTCAAGTTAATAATTTGTAACATGTAAATTTTACAATCTTCTTTCATCTGTGTATGACCTAGCAACATGATAGGATCCATCCAAAGTGTGCCTGTGTGAGCCTATATGTTTATTTTGTTTTAATATAGATACATATAGGTTGTTGCTAAATAAAATGTCACACCATGATAGATTTTATTTAGGTCCATTTAGTTATTGGACCTATTCAATTAATAACAATTATTTATTTTAAGGTTAAATTCCTCTCTTTTGGGCCTTGTGTGAGAGTTGGGAGCCATAGAAGTGGGTACGACATACTGAACCCAGCACCCCCTCACATGAACTACCCCAATTGTGAAGGCCCATTTGCCTGATTTGAATAGCTGTACTAGGTTAATTATATTAGTTTGACCTAATAAAATTGAATTAGCAACATAATTAACTTTTGAAATATATGAAAATTTATTTTCATTTTAATATTTTAAAGTTAATTTTAAGAAAAACACTTTTAGTTTTAGATATTATTTCTAGACAAACTATTTGTATTTTTCTTGTATTTAATTAAATATAGAATTTTAACTAACTAAGATTCTTTTTGGAGCTTATTTAATTAAATATTCCTATTTAAGTTATAAATTAGTTGTATCAACTGATTTTTCTTATCTAACTTAAATTTGAATATTTGATTTAAATTTTAAATCAAGTTGAGGAATCCTAGGTATTAGTTATTAAAGATTCTTAAGATATTTTTTAAGTTAATATCTTTTCAAATATTAACTTAAAATGGAATATTTTAGATATTTTTTAGTTAATATCTTTTCAAATATTAACTTTAAAAAGATATCTTCAAATTAAGTGGTTACAACTTAATTTTTGATATTTAATTAAATCTAAATTTGAAATTATTTAAGTTTTAGATTTTTTCTATCTAACTTAAATTAGATATTTTTCAAATTTTGAAAAGATACTTAGTCAAATAAGATATTTTCTAGATAGTAATTTCTACTTAATATTTCTAATATTTAAATAGGAAAATTATACTTTGTGAAATTAATTATTTAAATAATTAATTTTGGTACAATTTTATTAAGTATATTTTTCCTAGTATTAAATAGAAATTAATAATTAAGCCTTCTCTACACTTAATTATTTATTTCTTGAATTTAATACATTTAATTAACTTGAAGAATCTAAATATCTAAGTTGATTTTCATCATGATACTTAAATATTTATTGATTTTTCATGACACTTAATTAAATAGAAAATTATTTTTAGGTTGAAATTTAATTTTTCAACTTAAATTTAAATAATTTTCAATATATATATTTTTCTTTATTTTCTTAATCAATTTCAAAAAATGCATTTTATTTATGCAATATTTTCGAATTTTTTAATTTTGAAAAATAGATTGAGTTGTAAATTAATTATTTATTTTAATTAATTCTTGGACCAACTACAATCAATGATTTTTTCATTTAATTGATTAATTTAAAATATATATATATTATTAGAAATTGAATTAACTAGTCAAAAGAATATCTAGATAGGTGATATTTTTGCTTGAAGTATTTCTTTTCTATTTTTATTATTTTCGAAAATTGTATTTTTATATACTTTAAATTTTCGAACCCAATAAATATATTCTCAAAGGAAATTTTTAAGTTGCTAATTATTTATTTAATTCAACTTAAATTAATTTCCTTAATATTTATATTTAAGATTATTACTAAGATGGAAATAATTAATTTTATTTCAATCACCATCTAAGTATAATTTTATAAATATTATATTAAATTCTTATTTTTGAATTTTAATTCTTAATTTAGAATTTAATGAGATTTATTTATTAGAATAATAAAGAAAATACATTTTAAATAATGAGCTTTATTATTATTAAGATATTCGATCTCCATTGTGGGTTTTACACCGCGTTTGTTTTAGTGAGTAATCCTCCCTAATGGAGGAACGTTCATTAGCAATTTTGCACCGTTTAATCTCGCATGATAAGTGGTTTGTAAGTGTTTTATATGGTATAGATCACCCTAATGGTGGCGACCATATTTGACTTGCAAATTGCGAAACAATGGTAGAAGCTCATGAGATAGAATGGCCTTGACTCTCGCCTAAACGGGTTAACGCTGGATTCTGATCTTGATCGAATAAAAGGTTGCTAGAATGTTTAACATTTTAGATGAGCTGACAACTCTATTCAATGGATGATAGCTTTGACTCTCGCCTAAACGGGACACTGATATCAGTTTGTTGAAAACCTTGGAAATTATTTAGGATTGAATTTTTAAGTATTTTCTTATATCATTCCTACTTGCTATGTGCTTATAATTTCTGAATAGATTTTGTGTTAAACCATTATTTAATTTCTATTTGTTGATTTTTATTATTTTGTAGTATCATGTTTTGTCAAAATGAATCCCATGTTATCACTGTTGACTGAAAATAAGCTGAATGGATCTAACTTTAATAAATGGAATGAGAACATTAATATTGCTCTCATAGGAGAAAGTGCCTTGTTTGTTTTAACTGAGCCGTCACCTAAAGTGCCTGGGGATAATGCATCCAAAGCTGTGAAAGAAAAGTATGAGCGTTGGCAGAAAGCAAATGACAAAGCTCTATACTTTATGCTTTCTAGCATGGTTGACACCCTCAAAACTCGGTTTTCTAAAACTGAGAAGGCTGCTGAAGTTATGACGAAGTTAAATGAGCTATTCGGTAAGGCATCGCTACAGTCACGCTTTGACGCGACTAAGAAGTACATTAATGCACGGATGGAACCTCATCAAAACGTGCGTGACCATGTTCTCCTCATGTCCAGTTATTTCCAAGAAGCCCAGGATCATGGTGCTGAAATGGACAGTGCTACTCAAGTTAGTCTTATCTTGAATAGCCTGACTCCAGCATTTCTACCATACACATCAAATTATGTCATGAATAAGAAGGAAATTGACTTTCATGAATTAGTCAATGACCTTCAAACTTATGAAAATTTGATTGGAGGACCCAAGAAGAAAGGGAGTAAACCTCACAATCCTGGGAATGGTAATGGGACGATAAAACCTGAAGCAAATGTTGCCTCTGCTTCAAAGCCCAAATCGAAGAAGAAGTGGAAGAACACCAAGAAGCGAACAAAAGCCATGAAAAAGGCTGCTCCTTCTGGTGATGCTACACTTAAAGGAAAGTGTTTCCACTGCAATGAGAAAGGTCATTGGAAACCCCAGTGTCCTAAACTTCTTGCAAAGAAACAAGGTATTTCCATTTATAAACTTTAAGAGTTTTAGTGAATTATTATCCAATTGGATTTATGATTCTGGACTAACTTTGTTTATTTGTTTTCTTCTTATAGGCCAAGCTACTTGAACTCAATTGAGTTGGATCAGAAAGCTGGACCAAGGGTGAAATCGTCCAGATGAAGATGAAGCTCTTCAATTTTTTTTTTTGAATTAATTGTTTTAGTTTAAAGACAATTTGGATTTCAAATTTTAGTCAGGGATATTTATCCCTATTTCTCTCATATTGTTGCAATACATTTTTTTATTAATAAAGTTTCTAATTTTCGAAATTTACTATTGCAATTTATGAGATTGAGCTTCATTTAATTTATCTTCATCAATTATTACCACATTATATTTATATGTTTGTATGTGTAAGTGTTTTTATTATTGATGCAAATTCTATAATATTTACAACTCTTCATAGAGTTATATTAAATAAACACTAGAAATTATTTCTATGTTTATCAATAATTGTTAATTCTCATACAATTATTAAGAATTTGTTTAATAAAAGGATCTTATGATCTGATAGGGGTGGAGAAAAGTTAAGAAAACTATGCAGTTCAACGATCTTTTATATCTAATGAACTCTGGATAGTATTCAACTCCACATAAACTCTATCACACTAAGAGAATCATGATCTTTACAACCTTTAGGGGTGGATCATAATCTCTATATACTTAGGGGTGGAGGTTATCCATAGTACCCTATATGTATATTCTTAGGGGTGGAGTCCATTCCACAATTCCCTATGAAACACATATCTTGTTTAAACATGGAAGTAATATAATGAGTCAGCTATTGTCAATATAAATTCTTGATCTTGATTGTATGTTCCATTTCGATTTTACTGTTGTAAGTAAAAGTTTGATACCTTTGAAAGTTCTTTGTTAAAGTTTCACACTACCTTAATTGAGTGGGAGAATTTTAAAGTTCTATACCCATCTTCATTAGGTTGATAATTGTGATAGGTACTTAAGAACACTACTGAAAAACAAATCTAACCATTCACATGGATAGGTATAGCTTATCAGAATTATGAGAATTAGATAAAGAACTCTAGTTCAGTCCATTCTAATGACTTGAACATAGAATTCTTAATCCTCATAAAATTTTATGGTATCTTAATTTTTGATTACTTTATCTCTGGCATGTATTTTTCACTTCAAAATACTAGTCTGCTATGTTGATGACTTAGTCTTAACTTAAAGTTTCAGACTAATACAAAAGTCACAACTAGGTAACTCTCTAAACAATCAGAGGTTAAAAGTATTATTTAACCAGACATCTGCTATTGAGTGGGAGCTATCTGAGATGTAATCAAATAGGGAACATTAGAAGATATTCAAGAAATATTTATGAAAGTGATCTATATGACAGATATTAAGGAACTGTGTATCAGTTGTCCTTGTATCTCACCATCTAATTTCGATTTCAATAAGATGATGCTTACTTTGGGGGTGGAGGAATTATTGAATAATAATTCAAGCTCTACCAGAGAAGAATTGTAACTTGGTCTATTCGAAAATACCAGAAAGTTATATCACTGAAGAAAAGTCTACACTGTATTATCTCAATTACATATTTTAAAATATGAGAGATATGTCTTCTGTTAATTCAAATGTACTTTTAAAACAGTAAAGATTTCAGTATCCCTTGATGAGTAAAGCATATAGTAAATGATGTTTCATAAGAGTATTTATGAACTAGTTTCCAGAAGTTTGGATGGATTCAAATATACTACACTTGATCTGAAGATCAAGACATCAGATTGACCTATTTGCACAGTTTGTTTTATATTAGTGCAAGTGGGAGTTTGTTGGGTTTTATGCCCTAAATAAAACTCTTTACAATCTGATTAGTTATCAATATAAGAAATTAGAAGTGATTGATGTTTGCATGAATTTGACATGCTAATGGTTTAATATGTTTAATATGTCTATTACATTCATACACACAAAATTAGTTAAATCCAGATCATATGTTTATTCACAATTACAGTATCGTCAACACAGTGGAATGTGATTGTGATCATATGAATCAAAAGTTTTGGTCCCTGTTTCATCAGTGTTATTGGATTTACACTAATGTGATAATCAGCGATGATGTGTACTTACACTTGGAGTAAGTGTTATGTTCTTTCCAGGACATTAGTAAAGTATACTAGTTTTGAATGTATGGAGTATACATTGGACTGGACCGATATTGAAACTAAGTTAAGATATTACAAACTTACCGTTATACATATCTTTCCAAGTCAATATCAGTAGTTGATCTTAAGATTAAAAGAATCTAAATCCTGATATGCTTAGGCTCAACTCAGGAGTGCTATTCATGTTCTTTGATTTATTAGTTAAGCCTACTTTTGGGTCAGGGTGATACGTATATTTTGGGAACATGATAGCATGATTGAGTGGGAGTGCTGAACATAAATATGGAATCTATAGCTTCTACTGGTGTATAGAAGTTAAGTGATGATTCCCTTCGAGCTTAGCAAATAGAAGTAAATGGATGAACTCTTGTTTAACTGACTAATCATTAGATCACTAAACACCATTTACAGGTAGCTAAGTGTTTTAAGGGGCAAAATACATTGAGGGGTGAGAACGGTAAAGAAATCCCATCTCGATGTAAATCATCTATATAGAGGATCTTTAAATCACAATAAGATTATAACAATGGTTAAATGAGATAGTATATTGATATCGTGAAACATACAATATGCTCTATATAAGTCTGAGAGTGCAATTCTAAGTTCTAAGAGTGGATTCAACGAAGAATTAATAAGTAGGAATTTACTTGGTAAATTTGGTACACTTATTGGAAGCTCAGCATATAGATCCATGGTCCCCATTCTAGTTGAGAACATTCTGCTTGTAAGACTCATTAATTGATTCGTGATTGATCAATTATAATTCTAAAGTTAGACTATGTCTGATTTTATGAATTTTCACTAAGCAGGGGTGAAATTGTAAAGAAAAGAGTTTTCTAGGTTTATTTATTTATTAATGGACTTTATATGTCTAATTAATAATTAAATTAATGAAAATATTATTTAATAATCTATTTTAGTTATTAAATAATTAGTTTTGGCATTTAAAAGGTTAGAATTGGAAAATTGGCGTTTTTGAGAAAATAGAGATAAAATTTGATAAAATTGCAAAATTAAGTGAGGCCCATTAACACACCATGGCCGGCCACTTAAGTTGATTCTTCAAATTAATATTTTCATTATTTTAATGCCAAATAATTCTAAACCTAAACCTAGTAGTTGCCTATAAATAGAAAGTGATGGCTCAGTCAGATACACATTTTTTGAATAAGCCTTTTTGACAGAAATTTCTCTCTTCAGAAAAACTGAGCCTTCCCCACTTTCTATACCTTGGCCGAAACCCTCTCTCTCTTTTCTCCTTCATCTATTTCGACCATAGTGAAAGAGTAAGTGCCCACACACAGTAAGCAGTAACTCAATCATAGATTGGAAGACTGTGAAGGATCAAAACTTGAAGAAGAAGGACATTCGGGCTCAGATCTTGATTATACTCTGCTACAGAAAGGAATCAAGGGTTAGAGATCTGAGTGGAAGGAGACATTAATTCTGCTGCATCAATGTAAGGTTTTCTTAACTTTATATGTGTTTAATTTATCGTTTTAGAAAGTTCATATTTAGGATGTTAATAAACATACTTGTGAGTAGATCTAAGATCCTGGTAAAATAATTTCCAACAGTTGTGGTGTTTGGAATAGGGACACAAAAAATGCATAATCAATAGAGATGTTGTGTTCAAGGAACATGAGATGGCTGTGAAAAACGCTGTAATCAATAATAAACAAAATGATCATGATGTGACAGGTTTGGAAATTCAAAGTAATAGGGAAGAAGATGACAAATACAGATTAGGTGGATACACAAGATCACACTCAATCAGAAACAGATATGGAAGCAAATGAAGATGAAACATCACCAGCTGATTCACAAGATTACCAACTTGTTAGAGACAGAGAAAGAAGACAAATAAAGCCACCAAAAAGATTTGGCTTTGCTGATTGCACAGCCTTTGCTCTTGCATTAGCAGAGGAAGTTGATAACACAGTACCAAGCACATTTCAAGAAGTTGTCAACTCAAAGAATAAGAAGAAATGGCTTGCTGCAATTGATGAAGAATGAGTTCCCTACAAAAGAATAAAACATGGAAAACAGTCACAAGGCCACCAGGACAGAAGTTAATTAGCTGCAAATGGATTTTAAAAGAAAAGGAAGGTTTGCCAGGTGAGGAAGTTAGATTCAAAGCCAGATTAGTGGCTAAGGGGTTTAATCAAAGAGAAGGTGTTGATTTCAGTGACACCTTCTCTCCAGTGTGTTAGCCCAAGATATGTTTCCAAGAGGGGGGGGGGGGGGGTGAATTGGAAATTTAAACTAATTTCGGAAAATTAAAACTTTTAACACAAAATTATGCAATTAGTCAATTAATCAAGTAAAAGCAAGTAGTATGGCAAGCAATATATTAAGACAAATAATTAAACTTGTAAAGTAAAGAGTTTAAGGATTAGAAAATGCAAACTCTCGATTTTTACAAGGTTCGGTAGAACTATGCCACCTACGTCCTTGGTCTTCAAAGCTATGGACCTAGCTTTGAGCTCCAATATCGAGCCAAGTTAACGGGCTTGACTAACCCTTACAACCGGGAAATTTTCACCAAGGTATTTCCAAACCTCTTACAATAGTTTCGCACCCCCGAGGACTATTAACCTCTTTCTCGGATTGTTAAAGTGCCAATCTCACTATTACCGGGTTGCTTACAAAACCGGTGCCAACCTCACCTCAACCACAATATGGAAATGTGTTTGATATACAAGCTAAACTCACTCTAGAAATATGATGATACAATGGAAACCTAGAGTGAAAAGCTAGCACACTTAAGATGAATAAAATCAAATTTTGGCTCAAAGTGTGTGAAATGTGTTGGTTTGGATTTCAAACTTAGAAGCTCCTTAATCTCACTTAGATAGGTTAGATATATGTAATAAATGCTCAACCAACATGATTTTTTGAGTGAAAAGCAAGTTTATATAGTGTAGGAACAAAAACTAGCCGTTTATAGCCGTTAGCACATTTTTCAAAAAGAATCCTGGGAAAAACGGACTACCTATTTTAAAACGGACTACCTTTCTGCGAAAAACGGACTACCTATTTTAAATAGGTAGGCCGAAAATCAGGCAGGTTCAAAACTTGCATTTTTTGGCACTAAAACGTGCATAACTCTTTACTCGATTATCCGATTTCAAAAATTCCAATTTTGTTCTCTTAGTTAAACAAAATGTGATTTAGAAATTCAATCAAAAAAATTTTTGGACTATCATGTGAGAAAACTTGTTGCACAAGTTAGTGAATGGGCCAAAATTTAAATTTATAAAACTTTGTGTGCTATGCAAATCACTTTAACAAGACTAAAGTAAATTTATACCATTTGATTTTGAGTAGTCTTGATGTAGATGAGCCTCCTAGCTTGATTTGCATGTTTTTGATCCCATGTTGACTTTTCTCGAGAGTTGACTCTTGACTTTGACTTTGACTTTGACTTTCGGGTTGACTTTTGACTTTGGCCTTTTGAAGACCTCTTTTGAATAGGGTCTTGAGTTGTTGATCTCTTGATGAATCTTTTGCTCTTGATATGCTTGTTGAATCCATTTAGGGTTGCTTTAAAAAGTTTGGTAAAAATACCAATTTATTTATTTTCTCTTTTAATTTTGCTACAAAATCAACAAATCATTAATAACAAATAATAATCAAATATTTGTTAATCATCAAAACAAGGAGATATAAAAGTTTGAGTTAACACAGTGGTTAGACAAACATCCATAAATCATGATGACTAAGGTGGTAAGTATGATCTAGAAATGGACCAAATGGATGTGAAGATAATATTTTGGCATGGCATACTTGAAGAATAAATTTACATGGAAGAGCCTGATGGATACAAAAGCATCAAACCTAACTAGGTATGCCTCCAACAAAAATCACTTTATGGGCTCAAGCAAGCCCCAAGACAATGGAATCTAAGGTTTCATGAATTCATGGTCAGTATTGGGTATAGCAGAAGTGATTATGACCCTTGTGTGTACTACAACAATGAACAAATTTGGTTACTATTGTATGTTGATGATATTCTCATCATTGGTGACAAAAGGCAGGCTATAGACAAGCTAAAACAAAATCTAAATGCATAATTTGAAATGAAAGATCTAGGAGAAGCAAAGAGGATACTAGGGATTGATATAAGAAGAGACAGACTAGAGAGACTATCATTTTCACAAAGGAGCTACATACAGAAATTGATTGACAAATTTTGCATGAGTGAAGCAAAACCTGTTGGCACTCCTCTGGCTTAACATTTCAAGGTAACACAGAATCAATCACCCAAAATTGAAGAGGAGAAATTGTACATGGATACTGTGCCCTATGCTTCATGTGTTTGAAGCCTCATGTACTACATGGTGTGCACAAGGCTTGATCTGGCTTATGCACTTAGTATGGTTAGCAGGTTCATTGCAGATCTAGGTAAAGAACACTGGTCTGCAGTGAAGTGGATACTTAGATACCTACAAGGTTCTATGTGTTGGATATATTTTACTAGGATCTAGATTTACTAACAAGTATGTTTCATTAACATCCTAATATGAATTCTAAAACAATGAAATAAACACATATAAGGTTTAGGAAACCTTACATTGGGTGCAGCGGAATATAATGACTCCTTCCGTTCAGATATCTAGCCCTTGATTCCTTTCTGTAGCAGAGCATTATCAATATCTGAACCTGGATCTCTTTCTCTCCTTCCTTTGATGCTGATTCTCCTTCTTGTTGGTTGATTTTCCACAGTCTTACACACTATGATTGAGATACCACTTGATGTGTGTGGGCACTCACTCATTCACTCAAGGAATTCGAAATTTAGAGAAGAAAAGAGAAGGGAAGAGGTTTGGCCTTAGAGAAAAGAATAGGAGGCTCAGTTTTCATCTGACAAAGTTAAGTGTGAGTGAGAGCCATCACTATCTATTTATAGGTAACCACCTAGGTTTAAGTTAGAATTATTTGGCATTAAAATAATAAAAAAAATAAATGATAAAACCCTATAAGTGTGGCTGGCCATGGGCCTTGGATAATGGGCCTCACTTATGCAATTTTGCTGTTTTATCATTTCTGCATCTCATTTTCTCAAAAACGCTAATTTTCAAATTCAACCATTTAAATGCCAATTATAATTATTTAACAACTAAAAAATTAATTATTAAATAATATTGTCATTTAATATATTTATTAATTAGACATATAAAGTCTCTTAATTAATAAATAAACCTAGAATCTCTTTTCTTTACAATTTTGCATTGCTTAGTGAAAATTCACAAAGTAGACATAGTCTAACTTTAGAATTATAATTGATTAATCAAAATCAATTAACTGAGTCTTACAAGCAGTATGGTCTCAACTAGTATGGGGAACATGGGTCTATAGATCAAGAATTTATATCTTAAATTCACTGACTTATTAATTCTTCGTTGAATCCACGCATAGAACTTAGAATTGCACTCTAAGTATATAGAATGCTCTATATGTTCCATTGTTATAATCCTAATGTGATCAATGACCCTCTAATAGATGATCTACATTGAAAAGGCACTAAGTTACCGTTACACCTTCAATGTATTTTATCCTTAAAACACTTAGCTCCGTATAAATGATATTTCAGCGAAGTGAAATGAGATCTCAACCATTTATTTCTGTTTAGCCAAGCTCGAAGGATATCATCGTTTCACTTCTAAATCCCTATAGAAGTTATAGATTCCATATTTATGTTAGCGCTCCCACTCAATTATACTATCATGTTCCCAAAATGTACATATCACCCTGACCCAAAAGTAGGCTTAACTAACAAATCAAAGAACATGTATAATACTCTTGAGATCGAACCTAAACATATCAGGATTAAGATCATTTGATCTAGGATCAACATGTGATATTGAATTGAATAGATATTACAGTAAATTTTAACAAATCTAATCAAAGTTCAATATCGGTCCCTTCCGATGTATACTCCATACATCCGATGCTGGTAAACTTTGCCAATGTCTTGGAAAGGTCATAACACTTATCCAAGGTGTAAGAATACCTATCGCTGATTATACCGTGTCAGTCTAAATCCAGTGTTCTGACAAATCAGGGAATAAACTTTCGAACATATAATTAAGATTATATTCCACTGTGTTGACAACACTATAATCATTAACAAATTGATATGTTCTGGACTTAAATAGAATTCATACATTATGTACATATAATCATGAAATAAATCATGTGAACCATGCAACATTAAATGTTATTTCTGATCTATATTAATAAGTAAATCTGATTATATTGAAATGAGTTTTATTTAGGGCATAAAACCCAACACTATGGACATTGGTCTTGTCTATGATAACAAGTTTAAGGAAGAGATAGAAGTGAACGGATATGTTGACTCTGAATATGCTGGAAGCATAGACACTAGGAGATCCATCACTGGTTATGCATTTATAGTCCTAGGTGGATGTATTAGTTGGAAATCTAATTTATAAAAAGGTAGTGGCTTTGTCATCCATTGAGGCAGCGTATATGGCAGCTACTGAGGCCATTAAAGAAGCTGTCTGGCTCAAAGGGTTCATAAGAGAACTAGGGTTCAAGTCAGAGAACATGAAAGTACACTGTGATAACCAAAGTGCACTGCACATAATGAAAAATACTATGTTCCATGAGAGGTCCAAACATATAGATATTAAACTGCATTTCATAAGGGACATCATAGTAGAAGAAAAGTCAATGTGAAGAAAATTGGAACCAAAGAGAACCTTGCAACATGATGACAAAATATGTGTGTTTAGCTAAGTTTAGGCTTTACCTAAACTTACTAAACATTCTCAAATGCTAGATGAGGATTGAAGACCAGTTTAGCCACAATCATTAACTCCTTCCTCTCTTAATGACGAAGGTGGATAATTGTTGTGTTTGGTCACTAAGTGAGGAAACATATGTTTATTGGCTCAACCCCATTCATACCAACGGTTTTACCTAACTGTCAGTTATGAATGTTAGGATCGAGCTCCACAACTCCAGACTATATATAGCCATTCATTACTGCTATGTTGGACAGAGTTGAGAGAGATTTTCAGAGGTTTTATGAGCTAATTTAGTGTGCAAGAAAAAGAGAAAGAGAGTTTGTTGTATTGGCCTATGCTAAGATTAATCATAGTGTCACTAGTGAGGTTGATTGTAATTGAAGCTATGCTTCTTGAGTAATTGTGTCAAGTACACATTTGTGATCAACATTTGTAATTCTTTCTTCTAGCTCAATAAAGATTGGAGCCATTGGGACTGTTCTGGCCGAGGAGTAGGCAAGTGATTCATCATCACTTTGTTTGAACCTCATAATCTCTTGTGTTTAATTCCCTGTAATTTCTTGTCTAAATTGTTCTTGTTCATTAGTTTTACTTCTAATTTTCTTACTGGTTTGCTACTAGTTTGATCACCTGGTTTTGTGCATTCTTGATATTGCAATGTTCTTGATTAATTATTTGTGTTGATTTATGTATGAGGTACATAATCAAGCATTGATCACATAATAGAGCAAATATATTATTAAATCATATTATATACTTTTTTTTATACCTTATTTGGATGAGAGTATTAATTATATATCCCAATTTGATGAGGCAAACTCATATGATTTTTTTGAAAGCTTAAAATAACAAATAGTGACAAGAAGATAAAAGTAACAAACAGGAACTAAGTAAATCAATAATAAATTGTCACCTTTAATAAAATAAAATTTTACACTTCCTTACTAACAAAAAAAGAAAAGAAAGTAAAATAACACTTTCTTTATTTAATAACTCTTTTACAAATCAAAATAAAATAAATAAGAAAGGAAATACATATATATAAAATTACTTTTATATAAAAAAAATGCATTTCAATTAAAATAATATGTTTATAACTAAATATATAATAAATTATAAATATGTGTCATTTATATTATTTATACTAAAATTTGGATGTATTAAACTATGACATTCCCTAAAAAATGATAAATGAGTAATTAATTTCTATATATTATGTTTGTGTTGTGATGTATATTTTCCATGTCTAAACACATGAAAGTGAAAGTCACGTCTTCTAGACTCTCATTAATAATTCAGTAGCTCAAAAATGTAGAAACTAAAACCATAGAAATCTATTTAAAAATAATAATAATAATAATAATAATAATAATAATAATAATAAGAAAAACCGCAGAAAACAAAACTCTACGTTCCAATTACATTCATTTAATCCATGGTACTAGAATTTTTGAACAGATTAGAATAATAATTTTTTGATAATATTTCAAGGCATGGGGCCACAATGCAAATCAAAATTAGTACAAATGGATAAAACATCATTGTCTCCATTAATCCACGTTCTTTTCATATTGAAACATTTCCAAAACTAAATCATATTAATTACAAATTATTCAAGCAACCTCTCACAGTTATTTCGTAATTATATGAACAAATCCAATCTTAGATTATTTATAAGTCAAGTCTTTTGAGTGACACTTATCATTAATATTGTCTATGCTTTTTCATTGTTTGTCTCCATTTCAAGTCTACTTATGTAGTAACGATTAAGTCCACTTTGGTGCAAGAAAAATTAATCATCCATTATGACTGTAAAATCAACCACATACCACTTCAAAAAATGTTTATTTAAAACAAAAAAGGGTTCTACAAAATGTTGGATATGTTCTTTTCTACATTGTTAATCATATCTTTGATAAAAAATGTATAAATTGTGCAATATTTAGTACAAAAAATAAAATTATGATATATTTCCACCACTTTTTAGTATTGTACTCTCATACACAATTACAAATTTTATGCAAATTTAATAATTTATTAATTTTGTTGATAAAAATATATAAAAAAAACAATAACTTTATCATTAATTTTAGGCTAATTAGGATTTTTGTCCCCTAAACTTTGACATTGAAATTTCGTATTTTAATATTCCCAGTTTGATTATTTAATTAAGTGATTAATTAAATGCGGAATAATGAAACTGGTACTGAAAATAGTTTTTTCGTAGTTACAGAATACAACTCTGTAACTCCAGAGAAACCCAGAAAAACAAACAGTGCATAAAAGTAAAAACACACAAGATTTTTGTACGTGGTTTCAACAATCCTTTCAGATTGTTACTAGTCCACGGGGCCACGCCCAGAGATAAAGATTCATTAGATCGGTATCAAAAATACAAAGTAATTGACTTATGCATAAATAGACTCCCTCTTATTGTATGCCGCAAGCTTGATGTATTCCACCTACTAACCGAATCTTGATAAAACTCCAAGAGCTCGAACTCCCTTCGATCACCTTGAAGAGTGCTTGAATCCTCCCGATTCAAGGCTTAAAGGCTATCTCCCGAAAGCCTATACAACCATCTCCCGAAGGTTGTGTGCTTGTATCATCCCGATGCAAGACTTCAAAAGCAATCTCCCGAAAGCTTGTAAAACCCTTCTCCCGAAGGTGTGCTTGTATCCTCCCGATGCAAGACTTCAAAAGCAATCTCCCGAAAGCTTGTAAATACCCTTCTCCCGAAGGTGCACTGATGTTCTTCTTCGTTGTAGACTTGAATACAGACTCAAGACAATACAAACAACAAATAAACAGAGTAAGAGTAGAACAACTCTTCTCTACATAACAAAGACACTCTTTTCTTAAGATATGAAAGTGAATAAAAGAGTTTAACAAAACAAAGACACTCTTTCCTTAAGATATGAATACAATTCTAAGTGTGTGAAAGAGATACAAAACCTAGCAGCTATAAGATGTATTTATAATGAATATACATCTCATAGACAGCTTACATTCGGTCTGAACAAGACCTCAACCCACTAGAAACTTCCCTAAAATAATTCTTCAATCAGTCCAGGAATTTCCGTTTCTGTACCTACAGAATCGTGGGCAGTAACTACAACTTTCCTTTTATAGAAAAGGAAAGTTTAGCTCCGGTTTTTCTCTTCAAGAAACCTGATCTAAGAAAATGGGAAACTCAACACAAGATCAGATTACACAGCTGGTTAGATAAAAATGAAATGGGTAACCAAACTTACCATTTTTACCTTTTTTCCAAAAATAGGAAAGCTAGACAACTTTCCTTCCAAGTTTGAATACACCAAATAGGAAACCATATTAAAGTATACCAGCCGAAATTATACAAAGAATAATAAAATATTTTTGTCAATTAAATATGCCAAAAATGGAATTAACAATCTCCCCCTTTGGCACTTTGATTGACAAAACATTTTATTATGAGAAAACTTGCATCAAGTGTTAGAAACCAAAGCAAATAGCTTCTTAAAGATAAAAGAGTATCGAAAATACTCCCCCTGCATGAAAGCTCTCTAACACATAAAACATAGAACTTTTTTTGGACGGAACAGCTTACAAACCGAAAACACAACAACTTTTTAAACGGAAAAGTGCAAAACCACAAACAAGACAACTCCCCCTAAAAACAAGGATCCAGAGTTGTAACACATAATCCAAAAAAAAAATAAGTACTACTCCCCCTTTTTGTCTATCAAGGAGCCAAAGATAGCAAAAACCATGAACAAGGTCATAATAATTTAAGCATTCACAAATAAAAAGCAAGAGATAGAGAATTGAACCACTTATTCATCATCATTGGGTCAGAAGTATTTCATGATGTTGTCCATCTTCCTCAGAAGCAAGGCTTGACTTGTCGCTATTCTCCCCAAACACAAGTTGAATTCACCCATTTCTGTAGAAGCATAAGCAGCAGCAGGTTTAACAGTAACACCAAGGGAAGCAAGGTTGTAAGTCGACTTTCAAGCTTTGGTCTTCGACTTTCTGGCAGATTTCATCGGAGCAGATGACGAACTAGGAACTCCAGTTGCTGGTGCAGGCGGCGCAGGAGGGGAGATCGGAGATGCAGAGGCAGAGCCACGAGAGGGCTTCTTGGACGGTTGGGCATTCTTAGTTTTGGCCATTTTTTCTCTGAAACCCTAGAACACAAACACTCTTACACTTTGAAAAATGTTAGACCTTTGAGAGAAAAAAAATGGAAAGAGAAGAGTGAGTGGTGATCGTGGGTGAGAGGGTAGTTGAGCATATATAACATTTCAATTTTAATTACCCAATAAGAAAAAAAAATGGAAAAAGGAAAGTAACTTACTTACCTTAATCACCACGTGGGGAGAGAAAAAAGGAAACCAAAGAAGGTTTTTCAAAAAATGGTCAATGTTTCCTTAAATGGAAAAGAAACCAAATATCCCCACAAAAACTAAGAAATAAAAACCCCACCAAATCCGAAATTGCCACAAAAAAGGAAACCAAAAATAATTAATTATTTAAGTACAAGTTTCCTAAAAACACCAAAATAAGACCAAATCTCCACAATTAAAGGAAACATTCTATAAAAATACAATTAAAACATGTTTCCATAAAATGAAAAAATAAAAGAAAAAATCTTTACAAAGATTCGAAAAAAAATTCGAAAGAAAAAAAAAATGCCCCAAAATAAAAATTTGCAAATAATGAACAAGAGAACACACAGAGACACAAAAAGCACTAATCACCACTTAAGAGCAAAAAATTGTGTCTAAGAATATAATGAAACATAAAAAAAAGTAACAAGAATTTTTAGCAAAGCTCAATTGACAAACTCGATCACAAATTTATTTATTTATTTATTTATTTTTTGATTAAAAGACAGAAAAATAAAATAACCTTGATATTTTTGTAACTAGAATTCACAATGTCCACTTGTCTTTGTCCCTGATGAAAAAATCAAACTCATAAGAATAATCAGAGATTATTTTATCAAGCTAATGAAGTAATAGAATGAGGTCATACCGGTTCTCAGGAAAAAATGACTCAGTCACCAAGAATATTAAAGCAAATCAAACAGTATGTAACAACTTTATAATACCATTTTCGAGAATAGATTTTTTTTTTATTTACCACAAACTGTGTCAAGCATAAGTGTGTGAAAGTGTAAGCAGGGAACATTGCCCAATTTGTCAAAAAGACTTTTTCTGATAAATTGTAACCATAGGAGACGCTGTCACACTACCTCAATGGTAGCCCTTTTCAATGGTAGCGTATCTTCTACATAACTCCTAATTACATAGTTCCAACTTACTCAGAGATGGCTTTCACACATTGAGATAGGTAGCTCTATTCATCCAATGGAGCTTGAACACAGTTTTTAAACATCATTATTCGAAAATAGTAGCTTACATAACACTGTTTGATGAACCCGAATATTCCTGTGAGGAGTGAACAATTTTCCCGATAAACCTGTATGACACCATAACATTACAACATTAGCAATAAAATAATGACTGTAATTCTTATAAGGTTGAGATTTTCTTCTAGGACAAGGACAAGACATTATGAACTCTAAGACAACTCAAATATCAAGGATTAAGAAGAACAGAAACATTAAACAGTACAAACCTCTAAGGATTTCCTTAGAGAAATAAAATGGACCGAGTTAAGAGCTTTTGTAAAAATATCTGCAATTTGTTTGCTAGTTTCAACATATTCTAAGACAAGAATTTTATTTTCCACAAGCTCTCTAATAAAGTGATGACGAATGTCTATGTGCTTTGTGCGAGAGTGTTGAACAGGATTCTTAGAAATGTTTATAGCACTAGTGCTATCACAAAAGATGGTTAAAGTTTTCAAATCAAACCCATAATCTACCATCATTTGTTTCATCCATAACAATTGGGTACAACAACTACCCGCAGCAATATACTCAGCCTCAGTTGTGGACAGAGAGATTGAGTTTTGCTTCTTGCTGTGCCATGAAACAAGATTGTTTCCAAGATAGAAACATCCATCACTAGTACTTTTTCTATCATCTGTATTACCTGCCCAATCAGCATCACTAAAGCAAACAAGGTTAGAGTTAGTGTCTTTAGAGAACCAAATCCCAAAATCAATAGTGCTATTTACATAGCGAATAATTCTTTTCACAGCAGAAAGATGGGATTCCATGGGATTTTCCTGATATCGTGCACAAATACTAACACTATAACAAATGTCAGGACGACTAGGAGTAAGATAAAGCAAACTACCTATCATACTTCGATACAAAGTTTGATCTACCTTTACTCCTTGTTCATCTTTGCTTAATTTCAAAGTTGTGCTCATGGGAGTGTTGGTATGTTTGGCTTTCTCAAGACCAAACTTTTTCACCAAGTTCTTTGCATACTTGCTTTGAGTGACAAACGTTCCCTCATCTGATTGCTTCACTTGAAGACCGAGAAAATAAGTGAGTTCACCTACCATACTCATTTCAAACTCCTTTTGCATTTGGGAAATAAAAACCTGCACTTCGAGGTTAGAAGTAGATCCAAAAACAAGATCATCAACATATGAAAAAATAATATCAAATTGAATGTGTGTGATGAACTGTGTTTTAATAACATTTCCTTTTCTATAACCATGAGAGTGTAAAAACTCAGATAGACGCTCATACCAAGCACGGGGTGCTTGTTTCAAGCCATACAAAGCCTTGTCTAAAACATGATCAAGAAGGTGGGAATCCTTAATCACTCCATTTTGTTGTGGGATTTTAGGAGCAGAAAGATTATGAAAAATACCATAAGATTTACAGAATTTACCATACACAGTATTTTCAAAATCTTTTCCATGATTACTCTTACCACAAACTATCTTACCAATGTTGCAATTTTTTTGAACTTTTAATTTCAAGCAAAGATACTTAAAAACATCAAAAGTATCAATGTTTTCTCTAAAAAATTCTACCCATGAAAACCAAGAGAAATCATCAACACACATAAAACTATACCTCTTACCATTCAAGCTTTCAACCTGGATTGGACTCATTAAGTCCATATGTAGGAGTTCGAGAACTCTGGAAGTATTCACATCAGAAACACTCTTATGAGAAATTTTCAGTTGCTTACCAAGCTGACATGGTCCACATTTTCCCAAAGACTCCTTACCTAATTTAGGTAATCCTCGAACAATTCCTGCATTAGACATTCTCCTCCGATTTTTAAAATGAATATGACCAAGTTTTTCATGCCATAAATCGGTGGTGTTATCAATAACAGAATGACAAGTAGCATAGGTAGTGATGGTGTAACAGTTATCATTAGATCTGAACCCTTGCAAGACAATTTCATCAAGAATATTATACACATAACAATGATTACTATCAAAGCTCACAGTATAATCCTGATCACAAATTTGACTAATGCTAAGAAGATTAGCTTTTAGTCCATCAACCAACATGACATTCTTCAGTCTAGGAAGCCCTTCGAAATTGAGGGTTCCTATCCCTATGACTTTTCCAACAAGACCGTTACCAAAAGTAACTTCTTCACACTGCATTGGTCTAATGTTCTCAAGAAATTCTTTTTCACCTGTCATGTATCTAGAACAACCACTATCAAAATACCACATGTTAGAAGCAGCAGTTTTAAAACAAGTAGAACCTACCAAGTATTTGTTTTTGACAACCCATTTTTGTTTTTGTAAAACATGTTTATTTCCAAGATAATTAGATTTAAACATGTTTTGCATGGTTATGCACTTAGGTCGAATGTGACCTTTTATTCCACAAAAATGGCAAATAGGAATGAAACGTCTTCCAATCCCTTTGAAATTGTCAAACTTACCGTGCTGCTTCTTTTCTGTAACAGCAGAGTGCTTTGCTGTAGAAACAGAAACCTGCGAGGTAGAAACAGTCCTTCCAGAAACAAAATTATTAGTTTTAACAAAAGTGGTATTAGAATCGGGTTGATTTGGAACATAACCCAGCCCCGCATGATTAGATTGGCCAGATTTTTGAATTTTTTCAAAGATGGTGGAACCTAGATTTAGCATTTTAACATTCTTTTTAATGTTATCAATTTTCTTGGTTAAAGAAATAATCTTTGACTCTTTTAAAGACAGTGCAGATTCACAACATTTAAGTTTATCTTCCAACTCATTAATGTTGTTACACAAGACTTTATTATCTTTAACCAGGGAGCGATTTTCAGCACATGTTTCCAACCACTTACCAAACATTACCTTGTAGGATTCAGCCATAGAATTCTCATCAATTTCTGACTCATCTGATTCGGATCTAGATTCTTCCTTGTTGTCATCGATCGAAGTATTATTCATGCACATGAATTTTCCTTTTTCCTGCAAGTTTCTTGACAAAACACTTGTTAGAGCAAATTTTTCTTTTTCATCTTCACTACTTTCAGAATCATCACTCCAGGTAACATTCAATCCCTTTTTATTTTTCTTTAAGGTATTAGCACATTCAGATTGAATATGACCATACCCTTCACACTCTCTGCAACGAATACTTTTGTTAGATGAAAAAGGTTTAGAGGGATTGTTACTTGAAATGTTACCATTTGAGTTCTTTGAAAAGTTCATTTTATTTCCAACAGATTTCATGTATCTTTGGAATTTTTTTGCTAACAAGGCCATTTCATCATCATTTTCATCATCAAAAACAATAATTTTAGAATCATTGAAAGCAATACCTTTGATTTTCTCATTCGAGAGACTTTGCTTACTCTTTTTCTTTGATTCAACTCAAAAGTTCTTAAAGACCCCATGAGTTCCTCAACCTTCATTTTGCCAAAGTCTTTTGCCTCTTCCATTGCAAGCAATTTTGTATCAAACCTGTCAGGAAGAACTCGAACAATTTTTCGAACCAAGACAGATTCATCTAATTTTTCTCTCAAGGCAAAGAACTCATTAGAAATATCAGATAATCTTTCATAAAAATCATTTAAAGTTTCAGTATTTGACATTCTCAATTCATCAAATCTAGTTTGCAACATGGTAAATCGTGATCTCTTTACATCAGGAGTACCTTCAAATTGAATTTGAAGGATTTCCCATGCTTCCTTTGCAGATTCACAAGATGAGATTAATTTAATAAAACCTTCACCAACACCATTAAAAATAGCATGTAAAGCCTTATTATTATAACCAGACAATTTTTCATCTTCAGTGGTCCAACTGAGTTCAGATTTTACCTGAGTATTACCTTTTTCATCATTTTCAGTAGGTTGAGACCAACCTGTAAGAATAGCTCTCCATGCCTTCTCATCTTGCGATTTGATGAATGCTCTCATCCTGACCTTCCAATAAGTATAATTCGACTCATTTAACAGAGGAGGTCGAGAGATAGAGCTTTCTTCTGCAAACAAAGACATCTCACACAAAACAAGTTAAACGGAATAACCTCAAGATCTCACTAAGAATTTAGTGACTTGCTCTGATACCAATTGAAATTCCGTATTTTAATATTCCCAGTTTGATTATTTAATTAAGTGATTAATTAAATGCGGAATAATGAAACTGGTACTGAAAACAGTTTTTTCGTAGTTACAGAATACAACTCTGTAACTCCAGAGAAACCCAGAAAAATAAACAGTGCATAAAAGTAAAAACACACAAGATTTTTGTACGTGGTTTCAACAATCCTTTCAGATTGTTACTAGTCCACGGGGCCACGCCTAGAGATAAGATTCATTAGATCGGTATCAAAAATACAAAGTAATTGACTTATGCATAAATAGACTCCCTCTTATTGTATGCCGCAAGCTTGATGTATTCCACCTACTAACCGAATCTTGATAAAACTCCAAGAGCTCGAACTCCCTTCGATCACCTTGAAGAGTGCTTGAATCCTCCCCATTCAAGGCTTAAAGGCTATCTCCCGAAAGCCTATACAACCATCTCCCGAAGGTTGTGTGCTTGTATCATCCCGATGCAAGACTTCAAAAGCAATCTCCCGAAAGCTTGTAAAACCCTTCTCCCGAAGGTGTGCTTGTATCCTCCCGATGCAAGACTTCAAAAGCAATCTCCCGAAAGCTTGTAAATACCCTTCTCCTGAAGGTGCACTGATGTTCTTCTTCGTTGTAGACTTGAATACAGACTCAAGACAATACAAACAACAAATAAACAGAGTAAGAGTAGAACAACTCTTCTCTACATAACAAAGACACTCTTTTCATAAGATATGAAAGTGAATAAAAGAGTTTAACAAAACAAAGACACTCTTTCCTTAAGATATGAATACAATTCTAAGTGTGTGAAAGAGATACAAAACCTAGCAGCTATAAGATGTATTTATAATGAATATACATCTCATAGACAGCTTACATTCGGTCTGAACAAGACCTCAACCCACTAGAAACTTCCCTAAAATAATTCTTCAATCAGTCCAGGAATTTCCGTTTCTGTCCCTACAGAATCGTGGGCAGTAACTACAACTTTCCTTTTATAGAAAAGGAAAGTTTAGCTCCGGTTTTTCTCTTCAAGAAACCTGATCTAAGAAAATGGGAAACTCAACACAAGATCAGATTACACAGCTGGTTAGATAAAAATGAAATGGGTAACCAAACTTACCATTTTTACCTTTTTTCCAAAAATAGGAAAGCTAGACAACTTTCCTTCCAAGTTTGAATACACCAAATAGGAAACCATATTAAAGTATACCAGCCGAAATTATACAAAGAATAATAAAATATTTTTGTCAATTAAATATGCCAAAAATGGAATTAACAGACATGTACCGAATCATGCCCCCTGAACTTTTAAGGTTGTTGAAAATACTCCATGAACTATTGAGATTGTTGGATTTAAGGACTTTTGTCTAATTTCATTCAATTTTACTATTTCAGTGATTGCTTATGTACTAATCTGTGCTCCCCAGATTTTGATATCTACAAAATCATGCCCCTCGAACTTTGACATGTATTAAATTATGGCTCCTGAACTGTCATCCATAAAATTAGAAAAAAGTCCTTAAATCCAACAATCTCAATAGTTCAGGGGACATTTTTAACGATCTTAAAAGTTCAGGAAGCATGATTTGGTATATGTCAAAGTTCAGGGGGCAAAAATACTAATTAGCCTTAATTTTATTATCATTTTTTTTTGAATAATTATGAAAATTTTATTAAATTAAATCATCCAAAACTAAGGATACAATTACAGTAGGCAAATAGTGACTACTAAAAATACGATCAGCCTCAATAAGAGAGGATCGCGCCAAATAATGCGCAACTCTATTAGCAGATTGCTTAAATGACATAAAGTAAATGAAAAAATAGTGCATTTATTATGATACAAATTTTACATTATAACAATTGTTGTGCCAAATTTGACATAATATTTGCTATATAACAAATTTATATAACTTTTTAGCAAACCATTTGAGTACTTTTTTTTGATAAGTGAGTTATATTTTAGCTTTACATTACTAATTTGCTTCTCCATTAAAGATACTCATTGGCCTTTTTTTTGGTTTTTTTTCCTAAATGCACATAAATGAGCTCAAAATTACATTATTATGGTGCATCTTAGTTTTAAACATGCATATAGTATAACTTATAATATTATTTACACTTATACTATTTCTTCTCCATCTTTCTCTCACGCAGATTTAAAGTTTTTAACTTTCAACAATGACCATCGCAAGGGGACGCATTCACAATCACCCCTGGCAAGGAGATCACCTTCTTCAAGAACAATGAGATTTTCATGGATCTCGACCATTTAAGCAAAGAGCAACATGAGACAAATCTCCATGAACGGCGGTGAGACGATCTCCATGGATACCTTGGGAGAATCTTTACTTTGATAATCAATCATGGTAGTGACCAAAAGAGGGAAAAACTCCATGTATGTTGACAAATGAAGGGCCTCTATGAACGCCGACTAGATTATATCAGCAAGGGGAAGATTTCCATAATTACTGACTTACCCATATATTTTGGGAACAATTCTGTTTTTTTTTTGTGTGTGTTTGCATTAAATATTATTTTCATCAATTGATTTTGTTTGGTTGATTGATGTAATTTGTTCAAATGATTTTATTGTTTTCTAATAATTTTTGAAAATGTGGAAGGAAAATCATTGAATTAAATTTGGATAGTATAATAAGAATAGTGAGTGCGTATTAAAATTTTAATATAAACTAAGTTATTTTAATGTTGTTATCATGTTTTTTTTCTTACGTTGTTGTCCATATTTCTAAAATAAACAGTACACGCAATAATGAAATGAAATAAAAAAAAATGTGTGTTGATCACAAGAAAAATAAAGAGAGAGAAAGAACATCATATCATCAACAATCTCTCTTGACTCATCCAATCTAAATTAAGAAAGATCAAAATATTTCTTTAAGTAATACGATTAATTTTCCTATAATTTTAATCTTAAAAAGGGAAGGAAAAACTGAAAAAGAGAAAAAAAAAAAAAAAAAAAAGACTACAAATTAAATAATGAATAAAAAAAAATGTGTGTTGATCACAAGAAAAATAAAGAGAGAGAAAGAACATCATATCATCAACAATCTCTCTTGACTCATCCAATCTAAATTAAGAAAGATCAAAATATTTCTTTAAGTAATACGATTAATTTTCCTATAATTTTAATCTTAAAAAGGGAAGGAAAAACTGAAAAAGAGAAAAAAAAAAAAAAAAAGACTACAAATTAAATAATGAATAAGTTGTTTTCATGTTGTTGTGAAACTTCTTTTGTGCTGTTTTTACAACATCTTATGTTCAACTTGAAATATTGTATAAATTCAAGTTGTTCTATATTATTGTAAAGTTTGTTATGAGTTGTTTATACACTACACTATATGAACATGTAAGAAAATAGAGTACTTTTACATTTTAAAGTAAAAACACATTTCATTCTTACATTCAAAAAAATTAGTATAGACGTGAGAAACAATATGACAAAAAATATTATGTTGATTTTGAATCAAGTGGGAAATTGATAAAAAGAAATTGTAAAGATGAAAAAAATTACTTATATTGATACAACCACTACATTATAACTCTGCAATAACATACATATACAATGACATTATCAAGTTAAAAAATGCTACCCGTCATTAAAAATCGATGATAACAAATGCATCATGTTCTACATGCAGTTGAAAATAAAGATTTAATATCACACTTTGTGATGTTTTGCCTTGTTGTAGAGTTGTAAACATTGCTTTACTTTTTTCTTAAATATGTTGTATTCATGTTATTTTGATGTTGAATTTAACAATACCTTATTTGTTATCATTAATTATTTTTAAGTTTTTATATTGTTAATATATGGTTATTAACAATTATCAATTAATTATTATCAACTATTTTATTTTTATGAAAAAAATATATATTTACAAATGTAGATTATATGTACATATATATATATACACATGTACAGAAGAGAGTTTGCAACCATCCATTAATCAACACAAGAAAAGCTCAACTCTCTTCGATACTCATATACAATCAAAGTATCAAGTTAAAAAGAGCATTATTAATAGTTGAAAATAGAATATTGTAAAAAACTCATATTTTACATGACCTTGAAAATTAATATTTAATAATACTTTTATAGTTTTATAGTTGTTGCATGTTTGTTTTTCTTATTATTTTTAAAGATATTACTTTTATGTTGTTCTCACGATGATTTTTATTTGTTGAAATTTAAAATTGCAATAAATTTTATATATACTTATTTTAATGTTTATATCTTTACTAAATGTAATTATTAGTGAAACTAATAATTAATGCAAAAATTAATAATGTAATATTAGTTATTTTTCAATTTTAAAAATATTAACAAGCTAATATTCTATAAAGTAAAAAGTTTAGGATGTTGACGCGATTTTCGTCAACTGATCTAAGAAGATCATAAAAACGTAGAGGACTGCGATGAATTAATTTTGATTAATAAAATTATAATAAATTGTTGTCGAGTGAATTTCGCAACACCAAAATGTATTATTTAATTAATATAAAAGAGAGTTTTCAGGGAAATGACAAGTGCGAGTATTTGACCTAGAATGGCGAGTACTCGACTGGGAATGCAAGAACAAACAACAAGACTGGAAAATGTAAATAAGACAAAGAATTATAGTGGTTCAGTCAGATTGTGATCTGCTTAGTCCACTGTAGCGAAGGATTCGTAGGTGCCATTTTCATGGTGGATCACCCCTTTATATACAAAGTAGGTGTCCAATCGGTTACACAAGGATTACATTCATTGTTAATCCATTATTTACATATTGAATGGCAATAATTAAACTCAAACAACGTTAACATCAATAAATGTGTAACAGTTACTAAGTTAATCAACGTATGCGTCTTCCGCATCTGCGAGTTGACTGTTCATGTTCCGCTTGTTGAGCTCGCAGGGTCGCCAGTACGTTTGGAACGTCTGCGCCCTTAGGTAATCGCCCCTCGTAGACATCGCATGTTTGAGTTGGTAGAAATTGGACATGCAAAATTATATCGGTTTGTTGGGGCTATTGGGTCGTTGGGACCAAATTGTATCATATAGAGTTGGTCTCTATGTTTTCGCAGAAATATAGAGGGGATACTCGCACATGTTCTGACACATGCGAGTTGGATCTACCCTGCATAATGAGAATTACGGTTATGCGGTGCGACTTAGGTCGCACTCGCAGTATCTCGCTGGTTTTATCCTGGGCGAGGTCTAAAACTTCGAGAAGTCTCTCATGGACATACCAGCTTTCATTGAAAATCTGAATGCACGTGTCCTTTAAATAAGAGTCCGGTCTCGAGTTTCTAGGTGAGAGAAATCTCACTATAACACATGCCCCTAGTTTCGCGACGTGACAGGAGCGGTCACTGAGGGAAACTATTATTCGAGAGACAGGTGAAAGGTTGTCACGAGGAGGTGACCTTTTGGTTGTCCCATCGAGGGTTTTGAAAAATGACGGCTATAATTATTAGTAATTATTACCTTTATGGTTCCACGTCACAAAACTCTTCGGTTTTCGTGCAGGCGTGGCCATAGTTGGCCGTTAGATTGGGCGACCTTAGGCATTCTGGCTGCCACGTGTCACAATCCCAATAAATAAGGGATATGGGTATTTAAACGCTTTGATACGAATCAAATTTCCCATTTTTCCCTCTTACTCTTAACTTCCCTCCTTTACATACACTTCGAAAAATCCATTCCCAGATTTTCTGCCATTTTCCACAACATCCTCAATCTCAGAGGTGATTGAAAGCAATCGCAGAAATCAGAACTAAAGGTTAGTTTCCAAATCACTGCATTTTCGTTTTCTGTTTTGGAGAAAATATGCTTTATTTTCTGGGTTTGGGTATTTTAAAGGCTTTTTAGGAATGTATGCTAGTGGGTGTTTATAAGGCTATGTGTTTTAGGTAAGTAAACCTGGGTAAATTCATAGAATATGACCTGTAAACTGACATAACCGCACACAATTCATAGGCACTATTTCACGTCTTGAATACTTGCGGATATTCAGATGAACAACTTGAATGTTCGCGGGTGTTTAGATGAACAGTTTGAATACTCGCATATTTCCAAGATTTATTTCCATTTGACTGTTAGCTAGATCCTTTAGGATTATTATATGTCGCGGGCTGAGTTGCGAGGGTATTAATCGCTATTCCAAATGGTGGGTGTATCACAGTATTCTAATGGCCATATACGCGGTTATATGCCCCTTGAGATACTGAGATACACCCAGCCATTTGTGACATGCGTTAATATTCAGATGAGCGTACTCTTTGGTTGATAGGTAGTCTCGGAACGGTGGGGGTCTCCCAGTAACTTCAGGGTTATGCTCGAAAATGCGTACCTCTTGAGTCACTGGGAAACTCCCAGCCGTTTCTGGAGGTATACTGCTTATCCGAGGATGCGTGAATTACTTGCCCAAGATAGTTTTATCTCTTCTCGCACATTGATGGGATGGTCAGTATTCGCAAGGAGGCTGACCATTCTATCGAGTGCGATCTTATAATCTACTGCGGGTGAGATCACTTACTTTATTTTTCACACATCCATCACGCTGAAAAGATCTTCTATCTTTCAGATGAGAGATTTATCGGATAGCCAGCAGCTCGGCTCAGGAGGCCACGCATTTGATGGTGAGTCTGACCAGGAGAGGGACAGTTTTCTCCCCACGGATATTTCTCAAGTGGAGGCCGCTCAATTGGAATTGGGTCCGATGTCTTCTGTGGACATCGAGAGGATGGTGCAGGAACTCGCAGAACCTGGGACCATCGATATTCGGGACAGCGAGTCCACAGTGTCGGCACGCGACTATCTTATACATTCGAGGCATGCTCCTGACATCGAGGTCGAGGAGATGGACGAGGAATGGACGACTCCAGCTCGCGAGTCAGGTGGGGAAGAGGAGGAGGCGGAAGGGAGTGGGACAGATTCGGTCGACGATTCCCAACTGAGCGAGCCCTTCTCGTGCGAGGATTTAATCTCGAGGGTTGCCAAATCAGACTTCACCACCTTTGTGAGGTTGAATTTGCTGCGACTCGCGTTTCAGCGTCCTAAACCGTCTCAGAGAGCGCACCTTCCATTTACTAACCCTCCGATCATCCCCACGGAGGATGTGGTAGTCTCAATACCCATCCTTAGGTGTGGTGTATCAATCCCCTTTCACCCCTTCGTCGCGACCATTCTCAGGCGATATGATGTGTCGCCCTTTCAGCTAACTCCCAACAGTTATCGCACTGTCCTAGCCTTCTATGCGATGTACATGGAGTACGTCCATAGGGCTCCCTCAGTAGAAGAATTCAGTTATTTCTACGACATAAAAAGCGTAGGTCTTCATAACGGCTTCTACTGCTTTAGCAAATGGGCGACTTCTGAAATCAACGGAGTTGAGGGAATGGTGTCGAACATGGGTGATTGGAAATCGAAGTGGTTTTACGTCTTTAAGGTTCCTGGGATTTGGACTGACTTTAATCGCAGACCCAGTATGTTGCGTATTTCTTGACTTAGACATTTTTTTTTTTTTTTGCATTACTTTTGAAATCTTTCGCTTACTCGCTCTTTGTTGTTATCGCAGATAGACCAGCTCGACCAACCCTTGACGCGACTAGCAAGGAGACAGCTGAAATTCTCGGGAGTCTTCCGGTACAAGATCGCGACTGGCGATTATTGTGTACAACTACAAAGTTGCGAGATCATCAGCTGATTCCTGAGAGCGCGAGTCTTCAAAGGGAACCAGTATACAAAGAACCATCCGAGAAGCAGCAAGAACGAATCGACAAGCGTCTTTCAAAACAAACTCCTCGACAAATTTCAGGTAATTCGTCTCTTGTTATAAACTAACGGGTAGGGTTTTGACTTATACTTATCTTTCATTCATGTTTGCAGATATGACTTTTCTGAAGTCTGCCCCTGTCTTGAAGATCAAACCAAAGGGTGGAACAGCGACGACTTCACCAGTTGTTGCCCAGAAGAGGAAGAGCGATGTGATGGCTTCACTTAAGTCGCGGACTCTTCCAAGAAGCTGGCCAAGACCACTCAGGATAAGGGGAAGAAAGTCGTCATTGATCCTCCTGTTCGAGCTCGCGACTTCCTGGCCATGCAGGAAAAGTTCTTGGCTGAGATCCCTTACGAGGATCTTGTTACGCGATCTGCTGAACTGGCCGCACAGTCAATGGCTTTGTTCATAAAAGCTGCGGCGACTCCTTCGAAGGAAGCCGACTCGCTGAAGAGGCAGAACGCTCATTTTCAGGAGAATATAAAAAAGCTGAAGCAGGATGTGGCGAGAATGGAGAAAGAGCTCGAGGAACTCAGCAAGGCCAAGGAGAAGGAGCTCGAAGAACTCAGAAGGGCGAAGGAACAGGCGGAGCACGAGGTCAAAAAGTCGCAGGCAACGATCGCGGAGATGGCTCGCGATTTGGAAGCTGAGAAAGAGAATGGGAAGAAGCAGTATGATCAGGCAGTGTCTGATTATATCTATACCACTCTTTCCAAAGTCCCAGACTTCGACTTCTCTCTTCTTGGAGCTGAAGCCGCTGAGATGGCCGAGGCTTTTCGCGCCATGTCGCCTACTCAGACTCAAGGCGGGGGAGGTAACCTTCCCGACGAGGTCGAGGGCGCACAAGCTGAAGAAGTCGAGAATGAGGTCATCAGCAAAGTCGCGGACGAGACTGCTCCGGATGAGACTACTCCTGCTGCTCCAGATGCTTAGTTATCCTTATGTTGTTTCTTAATTTTACTTCTATCTCTTTTTTTTTTATATATATGCGGTACGAGTGTACTCGCACTTATGTACTTGGACGAATTTACTTTTTGTTTTGGACAAATTTCTATCCTCGCGGGGATAGCTATCCTTTAATATTTACGCAGTACACGGGTACTCTCGATTTTTATATATATATTCGCGACTTTGATTACAGCTTGGTGTAATAAGTAGGCAAATTTGCAAAGCTCGTAAAATTTTTGAAAATTTAGCAAGTAATTTTATTCATATAATCAATAGTACATTCGGGCATATATCCCCCTATACTTAGGATTTTTCCTTGTTTGAATGAAAAATATCCAAGTATAAGTACAAGAATGAACATAATCGAATAACGCGAATACTATTGATAATAACATTTCAAGCTCTCGCTATTCCATGCTCGTGGAATCGCAGTTCCATCGAGTGTTGTGAGTCGATAAGTTGCATCACCAATTTGATCTGCGATAAGATATGGTCCTTCCCAATTATCCCCGAAAGCCCCGTGCGACGGGATTTTGGTGTTCGGCATTACTCTTCTAAGGACCAAGTCTCCTGCTCGCAGGGCTTTTACCTTCACTTTGGAGTTAAAGTATCTTGCAGTTCGCTGTTGGTAAGCCGCATTTTGTAGGTGTGCTTTATCACGCTTTTCCTCCAAAAGGTCAAGGCAGAATAGCTGGTTCTCGTTGTTCTGCGAGATGTTAAAAATCTCCCTGCGAAGGGAACCTGCCCCAACTTCAACTGGCAACATGGCCTCGCACCCATAAGAAAGTGAGAAGGGTGTTTCGCCAGTTGTAGACCGAGGGGTTGTATTATAAGACCATAGGACTTGCTATAACTCGTCTGGCCAAGCCCCTTTGCGATCTTCTAATTTTCCCTTTATGGTGTGTTTAATTATTTTATTAACGGCTTCAGTTTGTCCATTACTCTGCGGGTAAGCAACTGCGGAAAAGGCTTTTTTAATCCCCAAATCGTCGCATAGCTGTCGCATCTCTTTACAGTCAAATTGTTTTCCATTGTCTGAAATGAGTTTATGCAGAATGCCAAAACGACAAATGATGGAGGTGTAGACAAACTCGCGCAATTTCGTTGCAGTGATGGTTGCGAGTGCTTTGGCTTCAGCCCACTTTGTGAAGTAATCAACTGCGACTACAGCATATTTGACTCTGCCTTTTCCTTTGGGTAACTCGCCGATTAAATCGATTCCCCATATTGCAAAGGGCCAGGGACTCGTGATAGAATGGAGGTTACTCGGGGGTTGGTGTGTGTAAGTGGCTATTCGCTGACATCTATGACACCTTTTTGCAAATGCGAGGGCATCTTGTCGCAATGTTGGCCAGTAATACCCTTGCCGCATAATTTTTAAGGCAAGGGAATTACCTCCGGTATGATTGCCACAAATCCCCTCGTGTACTTCACGCAGTATGTAACCGTAGTCTTCTCCACTGATACATTTGAGAAGTGGTTGGTTAAAGCTTCTGCGATACAACCTTTGATCATATATCACATATCGGGCTGCTCGCTGTCGCAATTTCCTCGCTTCTATTTTATCATCAGGTAGGAGCCCCCTTTCAAGGTATGCGAGGATAGGAGTCATCCAGGTAATCTCTTGAACATTATCGATCTCCATGATTGTTTCTCGATCTATGGTTGGGTGAGCCAATACATCAACCGGAATCACATCGAGTAATTCGGCTTCTCTAGTTGAGGCCAATCGGGCCAATGCGTCTGCGTGGGCATTTTGAGTACGCGGTACTCGAGACACAACTACACTTTTGAACTTCTGCATTATTTAACGAACGATGGCTAAGTATTTAACCAATCTTCCGCCTCTTGCTAGGTATTCTCCATTCACTTGGCATACCACGATTTGAGAGTCGCTAAAAGCCTGTAGATACTCGACTTTCATCTCGAGGGCCAGTTTTAAACCTGCGATTAGAGCCTCATACTCGGCTTCATTGTTAGATGCAGAGAATTCAAAACGTAAAGCAGCATGTACCTTGAAATTATTGGGACTGATTAACAAGATCCCACTGCCAGAACCTTCGTTATTTGAGGCTCCATCGACGTACAATGTCCATACTTCTTTGCTTGCCATGACAGTGTCATTTCTATTCTCTATAACTGCTACCTCGGTGCTTGGGAATTCAAGTATAAAATCTGCCAAGGCTTGCCCCTTGATCGCAGTTCTCGGTTTGTACTTGATGTCGAACTGACTTAACTCCATCGCCCATTTTAACAATCGCCCCGATGCTTCTGGTTTCGCTAAGACCTGTCTTAAGGGGAAGTTTGTCAAAACTTCAATGCTGTGAGCCTGGAAATAAGGTCGCAATTTTCTGGAGGATATTATCAAGGCGAAGGCCAATTTTTCCATTTGAGGATAACGCGTCTCGGCGTCTAGTAATCGCTTACTAACGTAATATACCGGGTATTGGCGTCCTTGGTCCTCGCGTATTAGTACTGAACTAGTCGCATATTCGGAGACGGCCAAATAGATAGACAAAACTTCTCCGGACAACGGCTTTGATAAGATTGGAGGTTGCCCCAAATGCGTTTTTAAAGCTTGGAAGGCCTGCTCGCATTTTTCGTTCCATTGAAATCTTTTGTTGCCTTTCAAAGTCTGGAAAAACTCTTTACACTTATCAGAGGATCTGGATATGAAGCGGTTTAAAGCCGCGACTTTACCTGTGAGGCTTTGAACCTCCTTTGGCTTAGTCGGTGATGGCATCTCTACCAATGCCCTGATCTTCGCAGGATTGGCTTCTATTCCTCGCTGATTTACCATTAAACCAAGGAATTTCCCAGAGCCTACCCCGAAGACGCATTTTAACGGATTTAGACGCATCTTGTACTGCCGCAATATGTCGAACATGGCCTGCAAGTGGGCAATATGATCCTCCGCATGTTGCGATTTTACGAGCATATCGTCAACATATACCTCCATTGTCTTTCCAATAAGATCTGCGAACATCATATTCACTAGCCTTTGATAAGTCGCACCTGCGTTTATTAAACCAAAAGGCATTACTTTATAACAGTATAATCCTCGATCAGTAATGAACGAGGTATGTTCTTGGTCTGGTTCGTACATCGGGATTTGATTGTATCCCGAGTACGCATCGATGAAGCTCAAAAGCGCGTGACCTGCAGTGGCATCGACAAGCTGGTCAATGCTAGGAAGTGGAAAGCTGTCTTTGGGACAGGCTTTGTTTAGATCTGTAAAGTCAACGCATGTGCGCCATGAGCCATTAGGCTTTGGCACGAGTACTGAGTTAGCTAACCAGTTGGGGTAAAATGACTCTCGTATAAAGCCGCAGGCAAGGAGGCGGTCGACTTCTTCTTTCAGCGCTTGGTACCTCGCGGGGTCCATTTTGCGGCGCTTTTGTCGGACACCTCGCACTTCGGGGTCAATGTTCAAGCAATGACACATGACCTGTGGAGATATCCCGACCATATCTGAATGTTTCCAGGCAAAAATATCAAGATTTCGCTTTAGAAAGGTCGTTAATTGTTCTCGCAACTGTATGTTTAATTTAGAACCAATTTTTAAAACCTTGTTATTATCTATAGGATCTATAGGTACCTCGATTGTGTCTTCCGCGGCTTGGGCTGCGGCGGTGTGATCGAGGATTCTTGGATCCAAGTCTGGTTCGTCCATGTGCGGCACCTCCTCGATCCTGAGGATCTCCTGGCAAGGTGGTGGTGCATCCAAAAGGTGGATAACATTTACCGTCCTTTTTTCTGCGAGTTTGACAACTGCATTATAACATTCTCGAGAGTCGGATTGGACTCCCCGCACTGAACCCACTCCAGCGGGAGTAGGGAACTTCATCGTCAGATGATAGATCGAGGTTATGATCTTCATCTCCTTCAGAATTGGTCGACCAATTACGACGTTATACGCTGAGTACTGATCGATTACTGCGAAGTCGGCCATCGACTTGGCTGTTACTGGGGCAGTTCCCAAAGTGATTGGGAGCTTGATCATTCCTTTAATTGCTATGACATCTCCCGAAAAACCATAGATGCTTGATGTCATAGGTCGCAAATCCTTCTCTTGCAACCCCATTTGCTTAAAGGCTTGGAAATTCAGAAAATTCACTAAACTCCCATTGTCTACCAGTATACGATGGACATTGTCTCCACCAATATTGGCGACTATCACCAGCGCATCAGAGTGCGGGTGATGGACCCATCTCGCGTCGCTCTCCATAAAAATGATGTCGTCGCATTCTTTCTTAAAGAGCTTCTCTGGCCGTTCACCAAGATTGTTCACGTTGGTTAACGGCCTCTCCTTGGCTTCTCTGGCATACCTTTCTTGCGATTTGCGAGAGTCGCCTGCAATGTGTGGTCCTCCGATTATAGTTAAGATATTGCGAGGTGTTCTGGAGCCACTCGCGTTTTGGGTTTTTCCTTTGCCATCCGCTTGGGGATGACCTTCCTCGCTTCTTTTATACTTGTCGAACTTCCCTCTTCGGATTAGTTCCTCTATTTCATCCTGCAAGACCCAACATTCAAGAGTAGTATGACCAATGTCCTTGTGGTACTTACAGAATTTTTAGGATCCCTTTGGTCGCGGTTTCCCCTGATGGGGGGCGGCTTCTTGAAGACCCCGTTCCTTTCCTCAATCGCATAGATATGGTCTCGAGGTACGGCAAGTTCAGTATAGTTGACGAAGCGAGGTCCTCCCTTCCTTTTCGGCGAGGACTCCTTCTTTGGGGGTGACTTAGCCAACTTTGGGCTTCGCTGTCTATGCGGGCTACGTCTTCTTGGGCTTCGGCCCCTGGAATTCTTCCCTCGCGGGCTGCGAGAGCGTGACCGCGGTATGGGTGACCGACGTTTGTCCTTCCCCTTTTCTAACTCTGCTAGAGAGTTCTCGATTCTCTTGTGAGGTTCGGCCATGGCGAAGAACTCTACTAAGGACTCCGGCCTTCGAGCTTGTAGTTCCTTCCAGAAGTCAGTCCTTGGCAAAATACATGTAATCAACATACAAACAAGCGAAGACTCGGGGGCCTTCTCGACCTTTGTTACTTCTGCGTTAAAACGCTTGAAATAGTCCTGTAAAGACTCACCAGGTTCTTGTTTGATCTTGGCCAAAGTCGTATAGGGTGGCCTATACGTCATTGTGGCCTGGAAATGTGTGAGGAATAAGTCGACGAAGTTTTCCCACGTCGATATCGATGCCTCAAGTAATTGGGTGAACCAATCATGAGCATTTTCCTCGAGTGTTGCCGCAAGAATGCGGCACTTCGCAAGTTGCGGTACCTGGTCCACTTCCATTATAGTATTAAACTTTTCTAAGTAATCTATTGGGTTAGAAGTACCTTTATATTTGAGGGATTCGGATAAACGGAACCCTTTTGGAAGTTGGGCCTGTCGCACCTCTGCAGTAAAAGGCGAAGTGCCATGCAGCTTGTATATAGGCTTGCGCTGTTGCTCAAGCATCTTCAAAGCTTGCAGAAGCATGCTTTGGTCAATTCCCCCTGTCGCAGGGGCTGGAGTCGCTACGACTGCGGGGCTCGCAACCACTGCGGCAAGGTTTGCTGGGATATTAATCCCAGTAGTCGCGATAGGCGGGTTATTACCTGCATTGACACCCTGATCGCCCGCATGGGGATCACGAAGCGTCTCGGTGTTATGTGGGCCGCGGGAGCGTGCCCTGAAAACTGCGTTGAGATGATCACGCAGATCACCTCGGTGTACTTGATAACGTCCTCCCTGTTGTGTCTGTACAGAGCCGGACCTCGTATACCTGCTCGGAGTGCGGCCATGCGATGACGAAGAGGCTGACTCTGCGTCGTTGTCTCTCGATGGACGACTGCGAGGATTGCGGCGCTCAGGATCCTCGTCGATTTGTGCGCTCTGGTTAGGAAACCTTGCAGATTGATCTCTTGACATCGGGTGATTCAAGTCCAGAGCTTCAGGGCCAGTTCTTCGTTCCCTGCGTACACGGTTAGTATGACGTCTGGAAACTATTACCTGAGGGTTTTCGTTGCGAATGGTAGGAACTCGAGGAGGGCGTTGAGCTCGACTCTGTCCGTCTACCTCGGCTTGTAGAGCCCGCAGTTGATCTTGAATTGCAGCGTATTGATCGGTGGTGAGCTGGACCATTCCCTCGGATACTACCGCCGGGGTGACGGGGGGAAAATGCATGGTCGCTGGTGGTGTGGACGTGTCTCCGACTTGAGGGCTAGTCGTTTCTGGGAACAAGTTGAGAGGTTTGATGTTGCTCCTCCCTACTCCGCCGTTGATGACGTCTACAGGTGGCACTCCAGCTCCAGGCAGTGGTACACTCATCATTCCAATATTGATGGATCCGTTATTAGCTACGTTAGCGTGATTTCCAGCCATGATGAATAGTGTTCTTTAAAGTGAATGAAATCTTTCAGTCGAGTTCCCACAGACGGCGCCAAATGTTGTCGAGTGAATTTCGCAACACCAAAATGTATTATTTAATTAATATAAAAGAGAGTTTTCAGGGAAATGAAAAGTGCGAGTATTCGACCTAGAATGGCGAGTACTCGACTGGGAATGCAAGAACAAACAACAAGACTGGAAAATGTAAATAAGACAAAGAATTATAGTGGTTCAGTCAGATTGTGATCTGCTTAGTCCACTGTAGCGAAGGATTCGTAGGTGCCATTTTCATGGTGGATCACCCCTTTATATACAAAGTAGGTGTCCAATCGGTTACACAAGGATTACATTCATTGTTAATCCATTATTTACATATTGAATGGCAATAATTAAACTCAAACAACATTAACATCAATAAATGTGTAACAGTTACTAAGTTAATCAACGTATGCGTCTTCCGCATCTGCGAGTTGACTGTTCATGTTCCGCTTGTTGAGCTCGCAGGGTCGCCAGTACGTTTGGAACGTCTGCGCCCTTAGGTAATCGCCCCTCGTAGACATCGCATGTTTGAGTTGGTAGAAATTGGACATGCGAAATTATATCGGTTTGTTGGGGCTATTGGGTCGTTGGGACCAAATTGTATCATATAGAGTTGGTCTCTATGTTTTCGCGAAAATATAGAGGGGATACTCGCACATGTTCTGACACATGCGAGTTGGATCTACCCTGCATAATGAGAATTACGGTTATGTGGTGCGACTTAGGTCGCACTCGCAGTATCTCGCTGGTTTTATCCTGGGCGAGGTCTAAAACTTCGAGAAGTCTCTCATGGACATACCAGCTTTCATTGGAAATCTGAATACACGTGTCCTTTAAATAAGAGTCCGGTCTCGAGTTTCTAGGTGAGAGAAATCTCGCTATAACATAAATAAATTGGACACCAAAAATTTATAGTAGCTCTTAATTTTGATTAAGAAGAAGAAGATCTTACAAAGATCAATTGAACGACAATAAGCTTGACGAGAGAGTGAGCGATGGCGTTGAATCCAAATTTGAGTGAGGCTAGATATAAGGAAAGTGAACAAAAGGTAAATATGTAATTATAAAACTTTAAAAATGTATTAAAAAAATTTTAAAAAGTAAAAATGTTAAAAATTAGAAAGGATAATATAAATGTTAAAAATTAGTCAAAATAGTCATTTTGTATAAAAATCTCTTCTTTATATGTTAAGATTACAGGTATATTATTCTTTTTTTAATCTCTTTTGAATAAGTTTTCTTTATTATTGTAAATTATTTATTTAATTATATTTATTTCTCACAATTTCTTTTAAGAAATTTATTTCCTTAAACATTCAATAAACACTTTATTTGAAAATTTATTAATTATTATTTTTATTTAATTTAAAATATAGATTTCATTTTCAAATTCAAACTTTTTTCGGTTTTTTGTTAAATCACTATAATTTTTTTTTTACTTTTAGTCACAACAAAACTTGTGACTAAAAGTGAAAAAATTGTGACTAATTATAAATTATTATTCGTATGTTGTGACTAAAAGGTCCGTGGCTAAATGTATTAGTCACAAAAATTATAATTTGTTGTAACTAAATGTATTTTTAGTCACAATACTTATTGTGACTAAAACTAAATTAGTGACAACTTGTAACTAAATACAATGTTTTAGTCACAAGTAACATTTTGTTGTAACTAAAAGTCACATTTAGTCACAAAAAAAATTATATTGTGACTAAAAAATTGTCACTAAAAGTAACAGTTTTGTGTAGTGAATAGAATGTATTTACATATAGTTAAAATTTATTTTAACAATATGTATTTACATTCTTTATTTATATATAGGGTTTCTCTCTATTTTCTAGGATTTTCTTCCAAAAGTTTTTAGCCTTGGCTTTTTTTTTTTTTTTTTTTTTTTTTTTTAAAGAGGGCTCGTTGGCTATTTTTACACCTTACAACATAGCTCTGGGGGTCTTATTGATTCCCACACTATTTTCGATTTTGCTGGAGTTGTTATTATTTTTTGCATGAGTTCTCTTTCTTCTTCGTCTTCTTTCTATAGAGATGTTTCTCGGAGGTTTGAGTTGCTCATTGGCTCTGGATTAGATCCTCAGTAGTGTTAATCCTCTTACTATGTTATTTTTATTCGCTATATATTTTGTTTTTATTTTTATGTTTTCTTTTATTTCTAATAAGATGTTGCTATACCACCTTGTTATTGTTATATGGTAGTACGCAAGACTTTATTTATTGATGGCAGTGAATTTAAGTCTTATTTCTTTTTGGGACATTGAGGAAATTTCAATTGGCTCAAAGCATATTTGTGCTAGTAGCATGACTAACCTTGGCCGTGTTCAGGTCTAGGGGATTCTCAAATTTTTATTGGCCCCGTGGTTTATTGGACGCTTGTTTGTTACGATTGTTATTACTGTGGTTGGTTTCCTTCTATACTAAATTTAATAGTAGGCCTGGTTGTTATTATCCAAATTTTTATTAGAAGATGAAAACCGTGTTTTTGCAAATGTCAGTTGTATATAAGAAAATATAAAAACTGTAAGCGTTTGCAGCAGCAGAAAGTAATTCTGCTACAGCAAAACAGAACAGGTAGAATATAAAATATTTGCAGAAAAATAAATAACTTGACACAAGAGATTTATACGTGGTATCAGTGTTCTCACGAACACTCCTAGTCCACGGGGCCACGCCCAGAGAATGAAATCAATTAATAAAGTATCAAAAATTACAAAGACAATTGACTTAAACAAGTTTAGACTGTCTCTAAAGTATTGCCGCAATCCTTTGTAATCCACTTTATGAATTTGACTTCTTGAAACACCTTCAAGCCCGAACTCCCTTCGTCTTTGAAGTGTGAGTGCTTACTTCCTCCCGAAGTAAGGCTTCAACAAGTCTTCTCCCGAAGACCAAATGTTTACTTCCTCCCGAAGTAAGGCTTTACTAAGTCTTCTCCCGAAGACCAATCTCTTGTTCAGTCAAGTAGTTCTTCACAACCTCTAGGACAGAGTAAGAACAGAAATAAACAACTAGAACCTAGATGAACAACTAGGCTCTCACAAAACAAAGAAACACTCTTCTCTCAAAAAGATAAATGCAAAAAATAATTAATGGAAGAGCTCATTCGAATGGTTGCTCTCTAGGCTCTATTTATAGAACATAGAAACCAAAGAGGCAACCACAAGTTCGAATTAGCAGCTGTACAAAAACTTTCCTAAGAAAACACGATCTGCTACATCAGAATCGGATGCTGACGCAGCAGATCACACCAGAATCGGGAAACTTGCTAAAATCGGGTCCGATCTTCTATCAATGCTTGATTCCTGCCAAAAACAGATTAGATATTCTGATTGTATCAAGATACAATCGAAATCAATAAGGAAAAGACAATAAACAAAGTTTCCCTAAAAAAGACAACTTTCCAAAAGAGAATTTCTTCTCTTTTAAGAAGTTTTCAAGAAAGGAAAGTTCAGCTGAAAGTGCAACTTTCCTATCAAGGAAAAGGGAAACTAAGAACCGAATTTATAAGGCAAGAATCCGAATATGAATGCTCAACAATCTTACCATAAATGGAAAATTATTTTGTCAACTAACTTGCCAAAAAAGGACTTTACAATCTCCCCCTTTGGCACTTTAGATGAACAAAATAATTTTTAACAAAAAGTACCTGCAAGACAAAGTTAGCAAGATCAAAAGATACTACTCCCCCTGAGTAACACAATCGAATATCACAAAGAAACTTAAAAACAAGCTAACTTTAAAAGATATGTTCACAAGTACTAACCAACCACAACTCCCCCTGGAAAAAGGGTCCAGAGTTGGGCAAACAACCAACCAAATTAAAAACCAAATTAAAAATAAATATCTCTCCCCCTTTTTGTTTATCGGAGTGCCAAAGTAAACAAAGAAAGAAAAATAGAGATAAGTTCAAACAAAAGCAAAGAAAAAAACAACTTAGTCTCGGTAGAGTTTAATCAAAGAAGTAAATTGCTTGGACATCTCATGCTGAACTTCTTCCATTGCTCCAAGGCGATTATGCACATTCTGAACTTCGGACTTGACTTCCAGGAGTTCTGCTGCAGCAGAACTTGAACTTGCGGCGACGAAGCGAAGAAGCACCCAGCCTTTGGCCGTTTTTGAAACACACCATCAAAGTATTCAAAGGGTTGGAATGTAGGTCCACTGATAGGAGGCTCAAGTGTTTCATGTGATTGGGCCACATTCTTTTGAGAAGATAAAACCTTATAGATTAGATTTGGAAACACAAGTTTAAAGGTTGGCTTTTTACCTCTTCGGAAGGAGACAATCTGGTTCAGAATGTGGGAGGCCAAATCAATTGAAGTTCCAGAAGTGATGAGGTATAAGAGTGAAGCCACATCTTGAGACACGACAGTCTTGTTTGAATTAGGAACCCAATTGCTTAAAGCAAACCGCATAAGAGATGCATGAGCAAAAGTGAGGTGAGTGATTCGAAGACTCTCCCCTGGTTTCAACTCTGAACGAGCACCCGTGAGTTCAGAGTGCATCAACTCACGATCCATGGACATCACTGCATTGGAGACATTCTCGGGCAATTGCAAAGCTTGAGCAATATCCTTTTCAGAAAAAGAGAACCAATGACCCCTAACATAAACTCTTCGATATAGTCTAGAATTCTCATCAAGGAAATCATCAGTGAGATTAGCATAAAAATCCTTAACAATGTTTGCAATGTATCCAATGAAACCAGTGAGAGTGTTTTCCCATTGATGAAATTGAATAAACTTTACAATACCATAAACACGATGAGCATGCAAATCATAGTTCCTCTCACTTTCAAACTTACGGTTTGCATATAAATTCCAGTCACGTTCATTATCACGATAATAAAATCGAGGGCAGCCAGAAAGAGATGAAGGGACATTACCAGAAGAAGGTTCTTCCATAGGCTGCTTGCCTTTGGCAACAGCAGAGGCCTTTGCTGCAGAAGCAGATTTTGATCGAGGAGGCTCTGGCTCGAGTTCTGTGTTCTCACTGTCCTTCTCAGAATGGATTAGTCTTGAGTTTCTTCTTGGCTGGAGGGACTGTCTTATCACGAGATTGAGAGGCTCGAAGTTCCTTTTCAGTAGAGGCTTGCTGGGCTCGAGTTCGAGTAGAAGGGCCTGTTGGAGTGGAGCCAGGAATTGATGCAGCAAGAGGGGAAACTGCCAACGGAGGAGGAGATTCCTTCGAAGATTCAGATGAAGAGGACCAGGTGCGAAGCGGTCTTACCGATTTGCGAGCAACTTGCTTGGGTGGACGTTTTGGCTTCTCTGTTTGAGATTCACGCTGAGGAAGCGATGAATCTCCAGGCTTTGCAACAGCAGGAAGATGAACTGAAGCAGCAGGAGGAGCATTGGAAGGAGTTGCAACGGTTTCTTCCAACTTCTTAGTGTGCCCTAGATTCTTGGTTCTCACCATTTTGGATCTGAAAGAGAAGATGGACAGGAACAACACAAGGAACAAGAAAATGGGTTCGGGTAGGTGGTGAGTTAAATGACAAAGATTGGTTTATATAAACTTGGAAGCAAGACAAGAAAAAGGAAACCAATTTTGAAAATTTAAATGGGAACCGCGAGCCCATGAACACATAAAAGGAAACCGCCCACTCCTCAACTCCTTTCCCCCTTTTTTTTAAAAAAAAAAAATAAAATAAAAGGAAACTAGAATTGCCAATAATATTTCCAAAAATACATCAATCTTTCAAGAATAAAGACATATTACCATATAAAGATTAATCTTTACTTGGAAATATATCAAACTAAATCAAAGAAGAATGAATGTTGATACTTACCATTTAAGCACAAGATTTCCTTAACCCATGAAGCAAGTCACACGCCTCCCTCTTTTTTTTTATTATTTATTTTATTTTATTTTTTTTTAGAAACCGAAAATAAAATACAATGTGTACAATAAATATATGAGATTCTAAACAAGAAATGTAATCAAATATCATTGAAAATTGACAAAATAAAATACATGTTATGCTTTTAAAGAAAATAACTAATTAGTATCTCAGAACCAAATCATACTTAATTGATGTTGAGGAAAAAGATATGCATGTTACTAAAAATTGTGAATCAGGATTATCAATTTAATTTAGTAGAGGAGACTTACAAATTTGAACACACTTGTCAGACATAAGTGTGTGCAGTGAAAGTAGGATCATTGTCCTTGGCAAGATTTTTCATTTTTGCCTTTTTCAATTTGATCCCGCAATTGGATGCTATCACACCATACTGAAGGTAGCCCTTTTCTATGGTAGTGCATCCTCATCATAGTTGCTAATTACAATGTTCCAGCTTACTCAAAAGATGGCTTTCACACCTCAGTATGGGTAGCTCTATTCCAGCAAGGGGCCTGACAAGACTGAAACAAAAATTGCTCAACTCTGTATAAGAACATTTTTTAATCCTAGACACAAATAACTAGTAACATGAATCTTTTAACACAACATCACAAAGTATGATAAGAATGAGATTCTAACTAATTATAATCCAAAAGCATAAACATGATTTGTCAAAATACAATGAAAGCAGATTAAAAGCTAGAGAAGAATCACATAACAATATTGTACAAAAATATGAACAAGAGAGATTTAAACAATGCAAACTCCCAAAGACTTTCTGAGGGAGTCAAACCGACTTGCATCTAGGGCCTTTGTGAAAATATTAGCTAATTGTTTTTCAGTATCAACATATTCTAATTGCAAAGATTTATTTTCAACAAGTTCCCTGATAAAGTGATGCCTTATATCAATGTGTTTTGTTCTAGAATGTTGAACATGATTTTTGGAAATATTTATGGCACTAGTGTTATCACAAAAAATAGTCAAAACACCCAATTCAAATCCATAGTCAATCAACATTTGTTTCAACCATAATAGTTGAGTACAACAACTGCCAACAGCTATGTACTCAGCTTCGGCAGTGGACAAAGAAATGGAATTTTGTTTCTTGCTATGCCAAGATACAAGATTATTCCCAAGAAAGAAACACCCTCCACTTGTGCTCTTTCGATCATCAGCATTGCCTGCCCAATCTGCATCACTAAAACAAGCAAGATTAGAATTAGTATCTTTCGAGTACCAAATTCCATAATCAAGAGTGCTATTAACATATCGAATAATCCTTTTCACAGCTGATACATGAGATTCCATAGAATTACTTTGATATCTAGCACAAACTCCCACACTATAACTAATATCAGGACGACTAGCAGTTAAATACAAAAGACTTCCAATCATGCTACGATAAAGTGTAGTATCTACCTTTACTCCATTCTCATCTTTTTTCAATTTCAATGTGGTGCTCATTGGAGTACTTACCTGCTTAGCCGATTCAAGACCAAATTTCTTGACAAGATTCTTAGCATACTTACTTTGAGATACAAATGTACCTCCTTCCATTTGTCTCACTTGAAGACCCAAAAAGAAAGTAAGCTCACCAACCATGCTCATTTCAAATTCACTTTTCATTTGATCAACAAACACCTGCACTTCATGGTTAGATGTAGAACCAAAAACTATATCATCAACATAAATTTGAGCAATGATAAAATCATATTTTATATGCTTGATGAAAAGAGTTTTATCAACACTACCTCTTTTATAATCATGGAAAGTAAAAATTGAGTTAACCTTTCATACCAAGCTCGAGGAGCTTGTTTCAGACCATACAACGCTTTTTCAAGCTTGTACATATGGTCTGGAAATTGAGGATCTTCAAATCCTTTTGGTTGCTCAACATAAACTTCCTCATTCAAAATACCATTTAGGAAGGCAGTTTTTACATCCATTTGAAACAATTTAATATTCAAGATACAAGCAATACACAAAAGTAAACGAATTGATTCTAATCTTGCAACAGGAGCAAAAGTTTCATCAAAATCAATACCTTCTACCTGTGTGTACCCTTGTGCTACCAAACGAGCCTTGTTTCTCACAATTGTACCGAACTCTTTTAAATAACCATTTTGTTCCAATTATATTTATACCTTTTGGTCTTCGGACCAAAATCCATACCTTGTTGCGAACAAATTGGTTGAGTTCCTCTTGCATTGCATTGAGCCATTCCTCAAAGGTCATGGCTTCCTTCACATTTTTCGGTTCATATTGAGAAACAAAACAAAGAAAGCTGATAAGATTAACATACCTTCTGCGAGTTACCATGCTTTCTTCAGGATTTCCAAGAATGAGATATTTTGGATGATTTAATTTGACTCTGGTGCTCGGTTCTTTCCGAATAGAATCAGTGATGATGTTTGGATGAGTCAAGAGAGAACGGTTCTGGTTCTCCAGTCTCAGTTGCAGCAGCAGATTCGTCATTTGCAGCATCAGAAAGGGGTTCTGCTGCATCAAGATCTGCTTTTGCTGCTTCTGGAGGAGCGTCCATGAGACTATCTATCTTGGCTTCTGTGGAAAACTCTGAAAAAACTTTAAAATCATCAACAACCACATTAGCTGATTCCAAAACAGTTTGAGTTCTCATGTTATAAACACGATAAGCTCTACTGTTTAAGGAATATCTAATAAACACACCAACATCACTTTTAGCATCAAATTTACCAATATGCTCACGATCTCTATAGACATAAAACACACATCCAAAAACATGAAAATGACTTACATTGGGGCGCTTACCTTTCCAGATTTCATAAGATGTTTTTGAAGTACCTGGACGAATAAACACTCTGTTTATTATATAGCAAGCTGTGTTAATAGCTTCGGCCCAAAGCGCTTTGTCAACTTCTTGCTATTTAACATCACTCTTGCCATTTCCTGCAATGTTCGATTCTACCCAAGTAAAACGAGAGAAATCATCAACACAAACAAAGATATATCGTTTACCATTCAAACTTTCAACTTGGATTGCACCCATAAGATCCATGTGAAGCAATTCCAATACTTTTGAGTTATTGATATCAGACACAGGCTTGTGAGTGATTTTTAATTGCTTCCCAAGTTGACACGGTTCACACTTACCAACACTTTCCTTACCAAGCTTGGGAAGACCTCAAACAATACCTGCATTTGACAAATTTTTCAGGTTTTTATAATTAATGTGCCCAAGCTTGGCATGCCACAAATCTGTGGTGTTGTTGATAGCTGAATGAAAAGTAAACACAGAGATTAGAGTGTAACAGTTATCATTGGATCGAAATCTTTGCAAGATACATTCATTATCATCATTAAGAACATAGCAATGATCACTATCAAATGAAACAGTAAACCCTTGGTCACAAATTTGACTAATGCTAAGTAAATTAGCCCTCAGTCCTTCAACTAACATCACATTTTTCAGTCTAGGTAACCCTTCAAAATTTAGAGTTCCCATACCAACAACTTTTCCAAATAAGCCATTACCAAAGGTGACTTCTCCACATTGCATAGGCCGAATGTTAGTCAAAAAGTCCTTGTCACCTGTCATATGTCTAGAACAACCACTGTCAAAATACCACATTTGAGATGCAACAGTTTTATCAGAAAAACCAGCTAGACAATTCTTTTTCACCCATATTTGTTTCAAACCTTTATGTTTCTTTTGAGATTTTTCCAAATTATCAAAATAATTTGTTTTAAACAGATTTTTCAACGTGAAACATTTAGGTCTGATATGTCTTTTTCTACCACAAAAATGACAAGTGGGAACAAATCTTTTTACCTGAGATCTTACTCTTTTCGAAAATCCTGGAGATTTTACCGCATCAGACACAGCTCTTGCTGCAACAGGCTGTGAAAACTGTTACAGCAGACTTTGTAGCCTCAGAGAGGTTCGTTGGAACACTAGAGTTTACAAACTTCGTAACTCCAGAACTTTCCATTCCATTTGAACCAAGACCTGCGAAACCTCTTTGACCTGCATTCTGAGCTTTTTCAAAAATAGAAGATCCAGGGTTAAGCATTTGAACATTTTTCTTAAAATTTTCAAGTTCCTTTTTTAAGAGAGTGATTTTTTCATCTTTATCACAAACACTTGTTTCATACTCTTTTATTTTCAATTCACACAATTCAATTTGATGAGACAATTTTTTATTCAATTTATTCAACTCTCTATTTTCAGAAGCAACCTGAATCCATTTTTCATACATGACTTTGTATGATTCAGCAAGAGACTCTTCACAGATTTCAGACTCATCTGAATCTGATTCCTCATGATCGGTGGTATTATTCAGACATACCATTTTAGCTTTCACCTGTGAATCACTCACCACATTATTCATAACAGAGGTTAGGGCAACATTTTTAGAATTATCTTCATCACTTTCGGTTTCAAGATCACTCCACGTGACATTGAAACTTTTCTTATTCTTTTTCAAAGTGTTTGCACACTCAGCTTGAATATGCCTAAAACCTTCACATTCCCTGCACTGAATTCCCTTTTTGTTAGAGACAGATGGTTTAATAAAAGTATTACCTTTTGAACCTTTCGAAATGTTCTTTTTGTTTCCCATCTTTTTCATATATTTCTGAAAATTCTTAGTTAATAAAGCAATCTCATCATCACATTCACTATCAGAATTTTCATTATCATCAACTTTCAAAGCAATACTTTTACCTTTATCAGCAATGGATTTAGGTTTGTCCTTTTGTTTAATCTGTTGATTTAATTCAAAAGTACGTAAGGAACCCATCAATTCTTCCACCTTCATTGTGCTAAAATCTTTAGCTTCCTCCATTGCCAAAAGTTTAGTATCGAACCTTTCTGGAAGAACTCTAACAACTTTTCTCACAAGAACAGAATCATCAAGCTTTTCACCAAGAGCAAAATATTCATTAGCAATATCAGATAATTTTTCATAGAATTCAGTTAAGGTTTCATTATCAGACATCCTAAGCTCATCAAATTTAGTTTGAAGCATGATAAATCTAGATCTTTTCACATCAGAAGTTCCCTCAAACTGGGTTTGAAGGATCTCCCAAGCTTCCTTAGCAGAAACACAAGATGATATAAGTTTAATGTAACCCTCACCTACACTGTTAAAGATAGCATGCAAGGCTTTGCTATTGTAGGCAGAAAGTTTATCATCTTCAATTGACCATTCCAGTTCAGATTTTATAGTAGTATTACCTGAAGAATCTGTCTCAACTGGAAGAGACCAACCTGATAGAACCATTCTCCAAGCTTTCTCATCTTGAGATTTGATGAAGGCCCTCATTCTAACTTTCCAATAAGGATAGTTAGAGTCATTAAGCAACGGTGGTCTAGAAATAGAACTTCCTTCTGCAAAAAATTACATTTTAACACAAAAACGTTATAGGACCTCACTAAGAGTTTAGTGTCCCGCTCTGACACAAATTGAAAAACCGTGTTTTTGCAAATGTCAGTTGTATATAAGAAAATATAAAAACTGTAAGCGTTTGTAACAGCAGAAAGTAATTCTGCTACAGCAAAACAGAACAGGCAGAATATAAAATATTTGCTAGAAAAATAAATAACTTGACACAAGAGATTTATACGTGGTATCAGTGTTCTCACGAACACTCCTAGTCCACGGGGCCACGCCCAGAGAATGAAATCAATTAATAATCATTTGTAATCCACTTTATGAATCTGACTTCTTGAAACACCTTCAAGCCCGAACTCCCTTCGTCTTTGAAGTGTGAGTGCTTACTTCCTCCCGAAGTAAGGCTTCAACAAGTCTTCTCCCGAAGACCAAATGCTTACTTCCTCTCGAAGTAAGGCTTTACCAAGTCTTCTCCCGAAGACCAATCTCTTGTTCAATCAAGTAGTTCTTCACAACCTCTAGGACAGAGTAAGAACAGAAATAAACAACTAGAACCTAGATGAACAACTAGGCTCTCACAAAACAAAGAAACACTCTTCTCTCAAAAGGATAAATGCAAAAAATGATTATTGGAAAAGCTCATTCGAATGGTTGCTCTCTAGGCTCTATTTATAGAACATAGAAACCAAAGAGGCAACCACAAGTTTGAATTAGCAGCTGTACAAAAACTTTCCTAAGAAAACACGATCTGCTACATCAGAATCGGATGTTGACGCAGTAGATCACACCAGAATCGGGAAACTTGCTAAAATCGGGTCTGATCTTTTATCAATGCTTGATTCCTGCCAAAAACAGATTAGATATTCTGATTCTATCAAGATACAATCGAAATCAATAAGGAAAAGGCAATAAACAAAGTTTCCCTAAAAAAGACAACTTTCCAAAAGAGAATTTCTTCTATTTTAAGAAGTTTTCAAGAAAGGAAAGTTCAGCTGAAAGTGCAACTTTCCTATCAAGGAAAAGGGCAACTAAGAACCAAATTTATAAGGCAAGAATCCGAATATGAATGCTCAACAATCTTACCATAAATGGAAAATTATTTTGTCAACTAACTTGCCAAAAAAGGACTTTACAGAAGATCTTTGCCTGATAGTCATTGATAGGTGTGATTTATCACATGTTCATTTGGATTAGAAATTGAGCATTCTTTGCGCTTCTTTGATGCTTCAATGCTGGCGACTAGTTGATATTTTAGTTAAATGTGCTATTAGGGTTTTCATTCTTATTTTTGTAAATGATATGATTTGTCTATCTTGTTGATTCCATTCTTTGAGTGATATATTTTCATATAATAGACTACTGTCTGATTGGCATATTATTGAAATTTCTATTTTTCTCTTAATAAATAAATAGATATTTTTTTTTTGTTTAAATTATAATAAAATATTAATGTACCATCTAAAATATATATAAACTCAAATTATTTCCTAAAAAATAAATAATTTTTCTTGAATTGCCTACCAATATATAATTTTAGCACCTAAGTATTCAATATTTTTATAATTTAATTTACTATTTAATTTTAAATTACTATTATGTAAAATTTATAATTTAATGTACGTACATTGCACAGATGTATATTATACAATTTTTACGAGTATCAAAAAGAGAAATGTTAAATAACACTAATGGTACCTAGCACCATTTAAAGGTAAAATATCAATATTTGTGTAATTAAGTATCATGTCCCACATAATTTAATTTAAGAGTAATTTTTAGCTAAACTCTCCTAACTATCATTTCACTTGTAGTTAACTCTCTTAACGATTTAGCAGTTTGGAGGGTTTTACTACCAAAATTTGAGGTTGGAGGGGTTTACCCCCTGAACTATTAAATTAGACAAAAGTCCTTAAATCCAACAATCTCAATAGTTCAGGGGGCATTTTCAATGGTCTTAAAAGTTCTGGGGACATGATTTGGTACATATCAAAGTTCAGGAGGCAAAAATCCTAATTAGCCTAAATTTAATGTGTCATCTATTTATCTCAGTTAACTGTTGGCATGAACTGCCTACACGTACCATTATGTACACGTGGTACATTTATATTGGTTCACCTAATATAGTTATTTAAAAATTACATGAAAAATCTTTTGAAAATTTATTTTAAAATTAAAAAGAATAATTTAAATTTATTAAATTATTAATAAATAAATAAATAAATTTTTCTTTAATTTTTTTATTTTCTCCTAACTTTCTCTCTCTCTCTCTCTCTCTCTCTCTCTCTCTCTCTCTCTCTCTCTCTCTCTCTCTCTCTCTCTCTCTCTCTCTCTCTATCTCTCACCGAGTCTTCTTCTTCCTTTCCAAATTTGAGAAGCTCAAATCTCCTTCTGTAAGGTCCCCGCTTCAAGCCTCCATTGGGTTCTTATACCCACGGAATAATGACTCTTATACACGACTACGCCACTCTGGCTGCTTCCTGGATTGATGACTGACCCCGCAGACCAACACGAGTGTTTCCAGCATGTTTTGTCCTCACTCGCACACTTCCTAGGAAAACTTTCCAAGAGATCACCCATCTTGAAATTACCCCAAGTCAAGCACGCTTAACTGTGGAGTTCTTTCATGATGAGCTACCGAAAAATAAGATGCACCTTGTTGATATAGGTAGTACCAATCAATCCATTTAAGCCCTCTTCAACTATGTGTAGTCTCATACCTACACAATCTCAGAATCATCCCACTTGACCTTCCCCAGGCGGTGTGAGATTGCACAACTTACCCAGTATTTCTCCTTACGGATCACGGGACTACTGAGTGTCACACCTTCCCATCCCGGGGACGACTGGTCCAATAGAGACCGAACTCTCTTCCGCACTTTCCCTCTCCCTCTGCAACTACCTCTCTCTCCAATGATCTCCAATGTAGAATCAAACCCAGATCTGTGGTGTATGTTGCTCACCATTAGATCAAACCCTCTTTTCTCCTGTCACCAAATCTTCCTCGGAGCCACGCTTTGCTCTCGAGCGGAGTCGAGAAAGCCCGATCTACAAAGAGTGAGACCACCACCTTCGTTGCTCTCTTTTGCGCGCAGTGGAAGATGACTCGAGGTGGTTGAAGGAAAAAGGGTATTATACTTTGAATTTTTTGTGGCGAGCCAGTTAGAGGTGACTTGGATGCCTCTTTCTTTTTGTTTCATTTTGGATTTAATTCTTTCTTGAATTAACCATGTCATTATAAATTAAATGGATGTATATAGTTAGAATCAAATATATAAATTTGGTTTTAGATTATTTTCATTTTATTATGGATTATTATATGAGTTTTGGATTTTGCTTTGGGTTTCTGAATTTTCGTTTATGGTTTCGGTGCTTGGTGGGTTATTGGGTTCAAGGTGATGGTGGGTGGTATATAGGTAATGGTTGGTGATGTTGGCAGTACGAAAAATATGATGAAGAATGAAGAAAATAAAAATTTGGAAAAGAAATCAAGGAGAAACGCAAAGAAGAAAGAAAAGAATGTAAACAAGAAGAAAATTAACAAAAACAAGTTTTCATTATTTGATTTTTTTCAAAATTGAGAAATATTTTTTTATAATTTTGAAATAAATTTTGAAATAACTTTTTTAAATTTTTTGAATAATTATATTAGGTGAACCAATATATGGCACGTGTACATGATAGTACACATAGGCAGTTCATGTCAACAGTTAACTGAGATAAATAAATGACACCTTACATTTTATAACTATTTAATAGTTTGGAGGATTTTACCACCAAAATTTGAGATTAGAAAGTTAAGTGCAAGTGAAATGATAGTTAGAAGAGTTTAGCCGCAAAAAAAAAACTCTTTAATTAATTTAATAACTATATATTATGGTCATGTATCAGTAACAATTTACAAAATATCACTTATAGATAGTGTTAGACACCACTAATACTAATAACAATACTCTATCAAAAATAGATCATGCACTTTCAAATTACACACGTGCATTATTATATTAGCCATATAATATATATATATATTACTTTTTATTTTGAAAGGGAAAACATTCATTGAAGTAAACCAAAGAAAGATTACAACGGAATTGGCATGTCCGACAACATAATTGGACGAGCAACTAAGGGCACAAACTCCCCCATTCCATCGAGAAGAAGCTTTGTTAGCCAAGGCTATATTTGCTAGAATGTGAGCAAGGCGATTACCAACTCTTCCCACAAAATAAAAACTATGAAATTGTACTAAGCCTCTTAACATCTTCAATATTTTCATCCGCCGAAGAGCACCCAACAAGAGGACCAGAGATTGTACGGACAGCCTTCATACAACCAGATTCTAGGTAAGGTAGATTTAGCCTAATAATAATGCCTACCATAATACCTTGCTTAATAGCGAAAAGCACTGCCTAGACAGGATCAAGAGGAAGATTCATGAAATTGATTTCTGCATATTGGAGAACATTATCCCACATGAATTAAATGATAAAGTATTGAGTCATATATAAGAACATGGGCAGGGCGGAGGTAGTTTAGGAGTAGTGTGGCCATGGCCCCCCCAAGATTTTATACAGTGTGTAATATATGTAGTATAGCTAAATTATATATACCTATTTACATATAAATGTGTAATATAAGTATTTGTATATACAAAATAATAAAGTTATAAGTGAAAAAAAATATTTAAATTTTATTTTTGACACTATAGTTTAGAATTTTTTAAAGTTTATCAGTAATCTTAAATAACTACAACAGTACACAATCATGAAATAAAATGTACTGAAGAATTTTGTTAGATCTCAAAACAGATAGAGCATGCCAGAACGACAATTTTATAAGGTGTACTATACATGAATATATATATATATTGCATGGTACAAAAATTATTGGATAATTCTATAGTAGATCCCTTAGAATAGAAGCTTCTATCCCTGTCTGTTTTTGTATCTAGAAGAAATTTTTAGTTTGATTTTTTCTTTATAATTGTCTACGTTGTAATTATTTAGAATCACATTTAATTTTTAGAAAATTCTAAATAGTTTACAGTGCTTAAAATAAGATTCAATTATTTTGTTGATGCGTGTCTGTTTTTTCTTATACATGTGGTAAGCAATTGTTAAAATTTTATTTTCGGCATTGTAAAATATTTAGATTTTTTTTGAAAACGTACGCGCTTATAAAAAAAATAAACTAAAAACTTTTTTTAGGTGAAACAAATAAAAGATGTACCAAAACAATCTTTTAAGAGAGTCAATATAAATTTTTCAGAAATTGTTATGATTGGCCCCCCTAGTATTTAAGTGCTGGCTCCGCCTCTGAACATGGGCTACTCCACTCATCACCAATTAATTTTGAGATGGAACCTCATGATTCTTATCATGGTATCAGAGCCTTATTCAAATAGACACCATCTTGAAATGGATACCATAATTCTCATCACTGCAGCAATCTCTTCTCCTCTAATTAATTATACATCATAATGTACAATCTAAGTACAGCTGTCCTAATTTAATTTTTAAATGATGTAGTGAGTGTTACCATACTATCAAGATGTACATTCGAATTAAATAATCATTAACTTGTTACCCTTTTAATGGAATTAATCTATAAGTCAATTCCACTAAACCAAACTTAACAAGTCACTTAATTCTTTAATTATATAGTCCAAAATCTTTGGTGTTTGACAGCTTGAACATAGGGTATATATAGAAAGCATTGCTTTAATACTCATGGTAGCCAGCCACTGCTAATTTTGATTGCTATATGTAGATTTGTAGATCATGCTCCTTTTTTGAATAAGTGATCATGTTCCTTTACTTGCTCTTAAAGCCTAATATACATACTATACATTTAGGGTTGCGAGTAATAACTTATATTATTATTATTATTACTATAGAAAGCAAAAGGCAAATTTGATTTTTTATGCTTACATTTTGTTAAAAAAAATTTCTTAAATAAATAATAACTAATATTTGTAGGATATGATAACTTTTATGATATCTCTAAAATACCCCCATTTACATCACCCCCATTTACACCATCGGACCACCTATCGGACCACTCATTGGGCCACCCATCAGATCACTCATAGGACCGCCCATCGGACCACCCATCGGACCCCCCATCGGATCCATCGGACCAGATCTGCTACCAATTTTTTTTTTTTTTTTTTTTTTTTTACATACAAAAGTAGCATCAGGTGACCATCGGACCACCATCGGACCACCATCGGACTACCAATTTTTTTTTACTTTTTTTTATGTTTTTGCACTAAAAAAAGTATGGGAAATTTGAGAGGGGTATTTTGGGTTTTAGATAAAGTGGTCATATATTTTTAATGGTGATATGTATTAGTTTAGAAATAAAATATTAGGTATATATAAGTATAGAAAATAACATTTCCAAAGCAAAATGATTAATTAGTGATGTATGTATGTATATATATGTGTATCTATATGTATTGAAGTTAATTTATCAAAATAATCGGTACTCTTCAAACGTGCAAATACGTAACTTGCACTTTGTTTCTCACTACATCATTTCACAATTCTAGTGATAAAGAAATGAAAATGCAACCAATGAAAATGATCATGAAAAATGTGTTTCCAATCGTGCTCATTGTGTCATAATCATACATAACTCGCACGTTTTGTACGTAATTTTACATTAATTTTAATTGGGAAATTTGATTTTCTATACTTACATATACCTAATATTTTATTTCTAAACTAATACATATCATCATTGAAAATATATGACTACTTTATCTAAAACCCAAAAATACCCCTCTCAAATTTTCCATATTTTTTTTAGTGCAAAAACATAAAAAAAAAAAAAATTGGTAGTCCGATGGGGTCCGATGGTAGTCCGATGGTGGTCCGATGGTCACCTGATGCTACTTTTGTATGTACAAAAACATAAAAAAAAAAAAATGGTAGCAGATTTGGTCCGATGGTAGTCCGATGGGTGGTCCGATGGGTCCGATGGGTGGCCCGATGGGTGGTCCGATGGGGTGGCCCGATGGGTGGTCCGATGGTGTAAATGGGGTGATGTAAATGGGGGGGTATTTTAGGAATATCATAAAAATTGTCATATTTTACAAATATTAGTTATTATTTGTTTAGAAAAACAATTTTAACCAAATGTAAGCATAAAAAATCAAATTTCCCTTTTAATTACGTACTCTTCTAGTAACTTAAAATGATTACTGAAGAAAGGGTGTTAGACTTTGCTTAATTAAACAACATTCAAATATTTTATATTATGTAAGTAAATCGATATATTCATGAATATTATAATGTTTTCATTTTAGGATATTGGTACTTAAGTTTGGTTACAAAAATGATTTTTGGATCTTACGTTGTCACAACCAAACACTATTAATTGATATATATACTATTTTTTAATTTACGATTTGGGTTGCTCTAATAAGTCTTACATACTATTTATTTAAAAAAAGTTAAAATTTTTTGTTTGTATCTAGACGGATAGTTTTTATCAAGTCATGAAAGTGACAAGTAATGACTTATCATATGTAGTGGTTGTACATTTAAGTATATAATTTATCAAGTCGCAATAATTAGACTGCTAAATAGTCTATTGATAAATTAGACAACTTGTTAGAAAGATACGAGAAAAAATAAATGATATATTATGATTCTATATATTTGACCATTACAACAACATATGAAATTTTCTTGTACCTTTTAAATTATACACATCATTGAATTGAAGATAGTAATTCTGGAAGAAATATAAAGTTTGATAAATATAAAAGTAACTCCTGAAGAGTATATATATTTTGGAATAATTATTTTATTCGTGTATACAAAAATAAAATTTGTAATGATTACTTATATGTATTGATTTTATAAATTATCCTACTTAAATTTTATTGAAATACAAATTATAGTGAACCTGAAGCTCATAAATTGAGTTACTTTAACATGATCAATCAACACAATAAATTTTCAAGTAATCTGACTAAATTTTATTGAAGAATCAGAAGATTCTTCTCATTATTAATTTATAAGGCTCAAAAGAAGAATGTGCATCTATTTTGCATATAGAAAAAGTGAAAGTATATTTTAATATTTTTTCATTTTAAAAGTAAAATTATAATATAATTTATTGATAATTCATTTAAATATATGTGAATTTATTTATTTTTTTTAGAAAATATATATTAAATTATTTTGACGAAAATGTTTGGATTATATTTCTTCAGCAATCTTGAGTATTGTTAGATTTTTATTGCATAAATTCTTATCGATATAATAAGATCATATGATCATGAATTTACAAGATTTATAAATTTATATATTTCTAATTATACACAAATGATTCATTCTTAAAAATAAAATAGGTTCATAACTATATTTATTGAACCTAAAGTTCAATGTCATACATAAATAGATTTAAACAAATATTAATTTATTGTGATGTATTGAAATCTCTACAGGTGTATAATATTATTAGATATCACAATTTTTAAAAGTCTCTTGATCAGGGAGAGAGAAATACAGTTGGGATCGATGATGATTTTCAAAAAATAATCCTTGCACAAAGTATATAAGAACGATATAGTTTAAAATGATATATACCAACTACAAATCAATATTATTTAAAGTTGAGTTACAATGAGTTGAAAATGCCCAAAGCGTCAATAAACAATGTAGAAATTATAAATATGTTTCGTTTAATTTGCTCTGAAGATGTTAAATCTAGAGGCACTCATGGAGATACACCTTAATTTTGTAAAGTATTGGTAATTTAAAACTAATAACCGTGATAAAAATGGTACTCTAGAAGAGACTCCCTAGAAAAATTAGACATAACATATTTGATCATGACTGAACCCTTGAAGTGGTTCTATATAGGTACCTATAAATGATTTACATATTTAAAAAATATAAAATTTAAAGAGATCTCTATAAGTTATGTCAATATGGGAAGAAATTATCATATAATGAAATTTTTGTCGACAATAGATGTTCAATGTTTGCTTATGAAATAAACTAACATGAGATAGCAAGAATCATGGTATTAGATTTTTCAAAAATTATTGAATATATTTTATTTTTGGCTAAAATATTATGACACAGTCCAGGCAAGTTTACTCGCATAAAGTGAAGTAAGACCTATAGGATGTACAAATAAATATTTCAAATGAGAAATTTGCACATATGTATTTGTACATAAAATGAATTGTTGTACACAATTTGCATAGACATGAGATTGATTGAAATAAAGCTTAAATATTAAGAAAATATAATCATGAGTTGATTATAGCCTGGAATATATTTTATGATGATTTATAAGCATCACATAAATATTGTAACAAAAAGTTATTTATTTGGAGCTCCTAATATATTGAGAATTTAAAATATGTCATATCTGAAAATTCTAAAAAAATTTTAATACATGTCTTAAGTGACATAAATTTAAAGTCGCGCACACTATATGACAAAGATCTTTGTATGAAATATAAAAACATATAAGTAAATTATTACTTAAAAAATACGTGTGATTGTCTATGCAATATGAATTCGTAAATTATATGTCGTGATAGACTCTTGAAAAGTTTTTGTAAAGACCGCTTAGCTTAATTTAGAAATTAGCAGATAATTAGGGTTTAATTATGAAAATTATTTATTAATGTTAAATTAATTATTTATGACGATTTATTTGGATTCAGAATGCATTTTATATGTCATATATAGAAATTTCATAATTTTGCTGTTCAGTGCCCGACAACATTGGAACACGGTGTATGGCTGAGTAGAATCGCATCTTAGTATTTCAGTATAGCGGGGCAGTATAGTTAGACATTGAGAATGTCGGATTTAGTCGAAAATTTAGAATTTCCCAAGATACCCTTAGTACCCCTTTTATGTTGTTTTAGTGTGGAGGGGCAAAATAGTCATTTTGCCCCATATGTATTTTGTCCTCTAGTGGACTTAGTTATATTTTATAATTAGATTTTTATGGTTATCTTTAGCTGATATTAAGTTAATAAAACATCATTTATTCATTTTATTCAAAATTAGCAAAGTTAGAAAAAAATCACACTTTCTCTCTCAATCTCACTCTCTCTTTCGGCCCCCTTAGAGCAGCTAGGGTTGGGAGTTTTTCTGTGGATTTCAAGCTGTTTTCTCAAAGTTTTGGTGGTCTCAAACTCTAGGTAAAGTCTTATGCAACCTCTCCTTAGTTTCTTGCTTTTAAAGAAATGATATTTTGCATGCTTTGAGGTTTTGCTTGTTGTGGTTGCTGTAGTTGATTGTTGTTGTGTTCAGAGGTTTAATTATGGTTTCTTATGTTGATTTATGCTTGAATTAGTGGTTGTTATGTTGTTTGAGCAAGCTTTGGAGTTTTGAACTCAAGCTTGGCTCATTAATGGCAAGTTTTGATTTTGTATATGGGTGGATGTTTTGTTACCTTGAATATGTTCTCTAGGGTGTATAGAACAGGTTTGGAAAGTTTGGTTTGAATTGGGGTTGATTTGGTCGAATTATGAAATTTTTGGTCTTTCCTGCACTGAACCAGAATTCCGGTTCAGAGAGGCCTGTAGGAACCGGAATTCCGGTTGGCTTCTAGGAATTTTTCCTAGAACCGAAATTCCAGTTGGGGAATCGGTCTACCGGTTCGGGCAATTTTAGGAACCCTAGTTTTTCCCATTTTTGTGTTGTTTAGGGTATTGCCATGTTATTCATCGATAGGGAAACTTTTAGTTTCAAGTTTAAGTCCCCGGGAAGGGATTTAGCGTATCGCTTATCAGTGTTGTGATTGATGTGATTTAGGAGCCTGTAATTCGCCGAGCAGATTGTTCCCTTCAGGTTGACCGATACACCTGAATTCAGAATCGAGGTAAGATTAGTATAACAGTATGCATGTGTATTTACATGTTTAGCGTGCATGTTAGTAAGCCTGTTAGATTACATTAGATATGTATGTTGGCTTTCGTGCTATTTGACAGTATCACATCGGTACGACTAGAGTATGACTACGTACCGAGTATAGGTTAATATTATGGTGGATAGCATCGTACTATTTGACGGTATCACATCGGTACGACTAGAGTATGACTAGCGTACCGAGTATAGGCTGATACAGTATCACATCGGTACGGCTAGAGTATGACTAGCGTATCGAGTATAGGCTGATATTATGGTCAATGGTACCATCGTACGAACGTTCTAGACTCAGTACCGTGTGGGACACGGGGATTAGGATTATGGTCAGGGGTATGGGCGTCTGATCATAATCCGGGATATATGTATGTTATATGATTTATGCTTTTCTTACTGAGTCTGTCGACTCACAGTGCTATGTTTATGTGTAGGTAAGGGCAAGGCTAAAGTTGAGGAACCGTGAGGACGAGCAGATGAAGATTGTACATGTTGGGGTGGTTAGGCTTGGAGCGTACGATCCTCGGGACATCAAGGCTTTTGATGTTAGTCGTTGGGCGACAAATATTTGTAAATGAATAGCAAACTTTTGTAAAGTATTTTGTAAACGGGATCCCGAAATATTTTGTATGTAATACTATAAGTTTTTAATTAAATAAGCAAATTTTAATTAATCACGATTTTCATTAACCTCGTTGATTAGCAACGAGCTGCACAGTATGTTTAAAATCACGTCAACACCTATACTAGTTAGGGTGTTACAGTTTTAATTATATTATGAATGATTGAACAACAAACTTTTATTTCTTTTTGTATATTGTGAAATATTAAATGTATATAGTTTGTTTATAAATAGAGAGGTACTTCACATAAGGAATTATAGATATTTGATCATTTGATATGAAAATTAAGATCAAACAACAAGAATGAAATAAATATATGGTCTTGGAGTACCATCATTATCACAAATAAAAATTTATATTATCAATGTGTGATGTTCATAACTACTTAAAATTTTGAACTTTGAATTAAGAACAACGTTATATACACACACACATGATTTAATAAGTTGGATAATTATTGAAGTTCCTAAAACTCCTCATCTATAATTTAGAAGCCCACACATACACTCTCAGAGAGTTGTAGGTAATATATGATCATAAATAATATATGGTGATATTTTAAAAGCGATAACAATGATCTTATGAGATATTTTATCACCAAAATAATTGTAGATCGTATGTGTATGAGAGAGAGACATATTCATGTTGCACTCTTTTTCCCTTAGATTAGGTTTTGTCCCACTGAGTTTTCCTGATAAAGTTTTTAACGATGCAACTTTAAATCATGCTAATTAATATATTTGTACTTTATGTAGCAAGTAGAGAATGTGTGGGAGTGAGATCATGACAAAGCATATTCGAGAAACATATAGATTGTACTTTGTAACGCAATATCAATATTAGCAATTCTCGATGAAGATAACGCGAAATGTATTGATCAACTAAAGCTATGATGAAGAAAACGCCAAAGGCATTTTCACCAAATTCTTCTTATCTCGTGATCTTAAGGAGAATAGCTATATTGGTGTCCAAAATATTCAACTAAGTGCCAATTTTGTAGACTTATTCATAAAATCGTTACCAACACCACATTTCAGAAGATGGCATACAAGATTAGAATTCGTCGATTAAAAGATCTCCACGAATGCTTAAATAAAGAGTTAATTTATATTGGACTCTTTTTCCCTTGGTTGAGTTTTTATCCTATTAGGTTTTCTGGCAATATTTTTAATGAGCCAGTTTTTATGGACATCTAAGAGCAAGTGTTATGAAATATTATATATGGTTGTCTAAATCACTAAATTAATTATCATCATTAAAGTCTGAATGTATTTTGTAAATATATTGATTTAGTTTCTATTTTCTTAGCTATATTTTGTATAAATAAGAGTTTATCCCATTAGAATAAACTACTGAAAAAAATCTCATTCACTCTCTCATTATGTTCTTTTCTTTGTTCTCTTATTTTTTTTTTTCTATTTTATATTATTTTATAACAAAATCAAATTTATGGGAGCCTGAGTGGGTTAATTTCACTCGAACAAAAAATAAGGAAAAATTCTTTACAAAAAAAAAGTAAAAATAAATAAATAATAAAAAGTTAAACTCTCTGAAATTCACTATCTCGAGTTGAAAAAAAAAAATAAGAAAAAGAAAAATCTGAACCTTGTACTAAAAGTAAGAAAATCCTAATGAATACTTTTTTTTTTTGGCTAAAATGTTAATGAATACTTGTGTGTCTTGCATACCAAAAAAAAACATTAGAGAGAGAGAGCACTTTGGGGACTGTCGGCTGAGATTCTTGTTCCCATTAATTGTACTGAATAAGTAAATTGAAAAATTAGTAATTTAGAAATGTCATGTTAATCAAATACAATTAATTGGATCTTTTTAGATTTGTATATAAATGGATAACAGCCTGTCTTGTAATTAACATTAATAATACATTAGTTGTAGGTATATAACATCACCCAAAACATCAAAACTCCATTCCATTTTTATTTTTTTTCCCCATTAAATCATTGTTTAATTGAAAATTATTGTGACTTTATCAAAACTGTCTTATTATTTTCTATTTTCTAATAATAAGGGTAGTTAGTTGTAGTCTTATTTTTAAAGCTTGTAAGCTGGATTTACATTATCAAATTCATATCGAAGTTTTTCTATGAGCATCCCTCACCAAGTGTCAATAATATAATCATAACATAATATCTACGTCTAAACCCACCCAGGAGAGCCAGCCCCATTTCATTCATATTAAAGGAAGATTCTATTTACGCCCTATAAAAGAATAAATATACCACAATATTTAAAAAATTTAAATTTAAAATATTTTTTAGAAATCACTTTTAATGTTTTTAATTATTTTCTTATATTGTTTTGTATTAATTTAAATACTTGCTTCAATTTATGTTCATAATTTTTTTAAATCATGTTTTTTCTAATAAAATTTCACATAATTTTTATTTTAATTTCTTTTTGTTAAGAATATTTGAAATATAATTTATTTTTACTTAATAGATATATTTTTTTTAAGAAAATAAATTGAAAAAAAATTAATATAATTAATGATATATATTATGTAAAATAAAAATATTAAAATAGATGTATTTATAAATTTTTGAGGTGTAAATAAAACTCTACTGTATTAAATATTTACTTATATGTAATTTATAAATTACCTTTTTAGACTCATATCATTTGGTCTTATAAAGTAAAAAGTAAGCTATATCGATCCGTTTTTTTTTTTTTTTTTGACAATAAACGTGAACATTCATTAATCAAATTAAAACAGTTAGACCTTTCGGTCATTACAAAATAGATTCCCCAATAAAGAGGAAATCGGAATAGAGCCAAACAGTTGGTGGGTGAAGGCCCACTTTGTCACATTATTGGCAACAAAGTTACAATACCTACTAACATTAGAAAATATACAACAAATAAAAGAGGGAGATGACTTGATACAAAATGAGACATAGTTCTCAAGAGTCGTGCATTGATTACTTGTCTCGAGTCACTCTCGATAATTACATACTTATACCCTAAATCTAAAGCCAGCGAAACAGCCAAACAGCAGGTCGCAGCTTCTCCACATAACGCATCCAAGAAGTCCAACTGAGAAGTATCAACCCGAACCACCTTGCCCAGATGATTCCTCGCTACAACTGCAATGCACATAGTCTCTAAGCCCACTCTTACATCACAATTCAGTTTGATCCAATCCAGGATTCCAAATCTCCCTTGTGATCAGAGTAGGAGCAGGCAAGAAAGAATCATGTAACTCTGCAAAAGAAGTAAAAATATTATTGTTGACCTCGCTTTTAGCCAACGACAGTGAGTCTTATTTAGTAAGCGATAAGTGATTTATAGCAATTGATATATTGGAAAGCAATGTAAAGACACGAGAATTTTATAGAGGTTCAACCCCGAGCAGTTCGGTAATGGCCTAATCCTCGTTATTTGTATTGACTCAACAATAAGGAGAAAGGTTCCCTTTCTTATAGCTCTTACAATAATATCTTTGAATATGAATTCTTAGATAATATCTCTAGGGTAAAATCTCTCCTCCTTTGCCAAGTGAGCATGCATCACTATGTATAGGGCTATGAACTTGGAGAGGAAGTATTTCCCTTCTCGTTACAATGGATATAAGCAGAAAGATTGCATGATAAATGCAGAATACACTGATCGTGGGATTTGGACAGCTTGTCATATCTCTGTGATCTGATCCCCAAGTTATAGGGATTTCTTTGATGACTCACGATGCGAAAGCTAAATTCACTAAGTGTTGATCGCTCTGCGCGGATTGCTGATCGCTTTGCTCCAGGCATGCCTATGAGGCATCCTATTCGGACTATACCCTCAGAGCGGATACTCAAAGTTGATTCCACGTGTCACCATCATGTGATGCCACATCAAAGTGCAAAAATTGGGATAACATTTGCTTCAGGCCACATTGTCAAGGAGAAATATTTGAAAGATGGAAAGTTTTCCATTAACATGGATGAATACCTTCACAAAGATTATCGTCGGGTATTTATCGAAAAAGTGAATGTGGAGAACGCACTGCTAGCTCTTGTGTCCCATAGCCGATGATTCATTCACAATAGTAGGTCAAGCTATAAAATATTATGTAGCATGGCTGAAAGACAATCTTACACCTATTGGAAAATATTTGTTATGTTTCAATTTGTTTACTTAACTTATTGTGTTTATTTTAATGACATTGCTAACTTTACTATTTTTTCCATATATATAGACACCGCCACCCACCAACACAACCTCCAAAACACCCTAGGAGGTCGAGTAAGGCAAAAGGTCATGGTTGTTATGTCCAACCACGCCAAACTTCCTCAATCATTACCTTTTGGAACTCCATCAAAAGGTGGCCCAAGTCGTCCATAATCCAATTCCAAGTTGCTTATGAGCTCATCTTCGACCCAAATAGCTCATCGACCTATCCACTAGACAGATAGGAGTCGTCCATATGTCGTCCTTGTTAAAAGTGACATTCAGGAATTGTACACCATGCAATACATGGGAGCCCAACCAATAGAAGTCTGGTGCAAGTATGATTTTGAACTCTTAATAATAAACTTGATAATGTTTTTTTAACAGCAAAAATTATTAATTATGACTTTTTATCTGGAACATGAAAGAAAGATTGTTGGACATTGGTGGGCTGAATCGAGTATATGAATTTCTGAATATAGGTGCGATTGATGCAAGGGCTGATAGTAATCGTTGTCAAGCACTAGTCACTCGAATGACTAGGATGACTAATTCATACAAATAGCTTATTGCCCCGTATAATAATCGTTATATGTAAATTTAATATAAATAATTTCAGTATTTATAACTCTTCATAAAATTTATTATTATTTATATATTAACAGTTTTACACATATTTGTTCGTGCAGGAAGATGTTTCACTTGATGCTTGTACTCATCCAGCCAAGTACGCAGACATTGGCATACTTGGATTCAGGCAACGACGACATGCTGGATGATCTAAACTTCATCATATTCACGTAAGTCCTATATCAAACATCCCAATATGCAAGCATGTTCTATATTTATAAATTTATATATGCTAATTAACTTTACTTTTTGTGTAGATCGTTCACTATATATAATCAAATGATAGGACGGCCTGATCGACCTATCTAGTGGATGACTCCTATTTGTCCTAAACAACCAGACGATAAATAATGTGGATACTACGACATGAAATTCATTGAAAGTTTTATGACCGTAGAAGATCCAATACAACTATTGACCCGACATGATAGGTTCTCCACTGCATACACAAATAATGAGATAAATGTTATGCGTGATCAGTGGATTCATTACGTGAAAGTAGAAGTGGAGCGACAATAGTTGTTGTGTTAATAAGTGTGTATATATCTCGATTTATTCTATATAGATTTGTAAATATATTTAGATTATTATAATTAGCGTTAACTTAATTATAAATTTTTAAATATATTTAGATGATATTAGTGTTAGTTTAATTATTGTGATTAAATAGAATTTTAAATATATGTAGACGATACTAGCGTTAGTCTAATTATTATGACTATACAGATTTGTAAAAAATTTAAAAATTAATGCAGTGGAAAAAATTACAAAAAAATCTATTTTTTTCCTATATTTCTAATGTAACGACTGAAAAAAATCTGTCGCTGAAAAAAACTAAAAAACGTAACCAACCTATAAGGCACCGTTGCCTATAGTATAGGGCATGGTTTAAACCGTTGGGAAGTCCACATTAGTGACGGTTTTGAACCATCGCCTATTCTGCCCGTTTTGCGATGATCGTATAAGCGACGGTTATAGAAACTGACGGAAATACTTTAAACGACTGTTTAAAAATATTGGAAAAAATCATTTTTGTAGTAGTGATGTCTACCATTGTAACATTTTAAGGAAATTTGTCACATGAATTGTCTATTTTTTTAATAGTTAATATGGATAATAGATAGATTATAGATGAGTATATGTGAGGATATAAATTAAAAAAATTTGAAATGTGGAATAACACATTATAAAGTATTGTATTATATTATATTGTATATTAGTAATACTTAATTTGAGTCAGCATAAAAATTTTAGACAACTATTCTAATAAGCTAATTTTGATTCCTATTCTTATTATTAATTATTAAAAAAAAATAACAATTACCTACTATAGTAAGTTATCTTAATTTTTAGTTTTATTTTTTATAAAATAAAATAATAATTCTTTTCTTATTTATACTTTACCTATGAATAGATATTTTAAAAAATTACTGTTGAATAATTTTTTTATATATATAATGCACATATTTTTATACACACATACACATATAAGTATACACACAACCATAAAAATACATATATATTATTTATACGTACTCTATACATATATATAGATTTAATTTAAAAAGTTATAAACATAAAAAAAAATATATAGATATATATACATATATTGTTAAGGGAATTCAGTTATGTCTATTAGTGACAGGTTGTATCAGTTAGTTTGTTACAGTCTATTCTGTTAGATTAGTTTTCTGTTGTAACCAACTACTGGTTCTTGCTCTAATCTGTTCACTATATAACCTTGTATCTCTAACACTTAATCAATGAGATTGCTCCTTCCTTCATCAATCCTCTTTTGCTTTCTTTCTGTTTTCTCTTTGTGACTTTCTTTCAGTCTTGTTCTTGTTCTTGTTCTGTTTGATCTTTAGTTATGGCCAAGAGATTCAACATGGTATCAGAGAAATTCCCCCTTATAACAAACATGGCGAGCACAGGAGTCGGCAACAATGGCGATCCAATTAACTCCAACACCAGCAGAGTTCAAAACCAGCAAAATGGAGCCCCTGCATTCAACCGATCGAGAAACACCTCCACCGATCTTAATCCTGTGTATTTCAATCATAATATGTCTATCAGATTAAATGATCACAATTACCTTTTGTGGAAACAGCAGGTGTTAGCTGCAATCCGAGGAAATAGATTGATGAAATACATTGAAGATCCAGCTCCACTACCGCAGTTCTTGAGCGATTCTGACCAAGTCTCGAACATATTCAACCCAGATTTTCTGGATTGGGAAGTACAGGATCAGCTTTTGGTAAGCTGGCTGTTATCTTCAATGTCTGAAAGCCTTCTTACTCGCATGGTGGGATGCAATACGGCACGACAGATCTGGAATGCTCTTGAAAAGCACTTCACATTACAAGTCTCCTCCAAGATCTTGGAGTTTCGAACCAAGTTGCAGAAGCTTCGAAAAGGTTCTATGTCCCTCAATGACTATCTCCTGAAAGTTAAGCAGCACGTTGACCTCCTTACCTCTGTTGGAGAAGTTCTAAGCTCAAGGGATCATATTGCTGCTATCTTCAAGGGACTGCCCAGTGAGTATGATACTTTTATTATCTCTACTAACACCAGAATTGAGGAATATTCTGTTTCAGAAATCGAAGCTTTATTGTTGGCCTCTAAATCTCGGATTGAGAAGACTGATCTTGATCAAGATGCTGATCTAAGTGCAAATCTTGCAACTATTGATCTTGATCAATCATCTGAGGCCAATATCGCATACCAGAACTATCCAAATCGTGGCACCAGATTCCCAAACTTCAATCGTACTCCCTCTCCTTATCCCACAACTCGTGGTGGAGGCCGTGGATATCCAACTCGAGGAACTCCTACAGGTAACAACTATGGATTACCTAGCTTCACTAACAGTCGTGGTGTTTCTACTGTCAACAGAGGAGGCGGATTTCCAACACAAGTCAATCGTGTGTAGTGCCAACTTTGCCACAAAATTGGGCACACAGTACTCGATTGTTTTTACAGGTTTGATAAAAGCTTCACAGGGGTGTTTCCAGGCATAAATTCTCCTACAAACCAAGCCAATCTTGCACAGACAACACAAACTGAGGACACAAGCTGGTATCCAGACTCGGGTGCAACGAATCATTTCACTCCAAATGTGCAAAATCTGACTACACACAGAATATGAAGGGCAAGATCAACTCTATGTTGGAGATGGTTCAGGTCTGTCAATCGAACATATTGGTAAATCTTTTATTAATTCCAATTCTTCTCATCCTCTTGTCCTAAACAATCTCCTACATGTACCTGAAATAACAAAAAATCTGTTGAGTGTCTCTCGGTTTGCTTATGATAACAATGTATTTTTTGAATTCCATGCTGACAAATGTTTTGTCAAAGATCAGGTCACTCGAGCAATCCTTCTTACTGGGAAACACCAGAATGGCCTTTATATCTTTAATCCATCCCAGTTCCAAGTTCAACTCACTCCAACAGATGTCTCCCCCAATGTCAACACAGCCACACTGTCCCAACATCATGAGAACAATGCTTCTGTTTGTTCAAATTGTAATAAATCTCAAGTTTCCAATTATGAGTTGTGGCACAATAGGCTCGGACACCCTTCAGAAAGGGTTGTCAAATCTGTACTTCAGTCGTGTAATATCCAAATCAATAATAAAATGCCTTTTTCAATATGTACTGCTTGTTGTTTAGGCAAAATTCATAAATTGCCATTTCCCAAAGCTTCTCTTACTGTCTATACCGAACCCCTGCAACTTGTTGTTGCTGATCTATGGGGGCCTGCTATACATACTTCAACTAATGGATATAAATATTACATCCAATTTGTTGATGCTTACTCAAGATTTACATGGATATACATGCTCAAACAAAAATCACGTGCCTTGAAAACTTTCACTCAATTCAAGGCTGAATCTGAACTTCAATTAGGCAAGCCTATTAAATGTCTTCAAACCGATTGGGGAGGTGAGTTTAGACCCTTTACTGACCTTCTCAAACAGTTTGGAATCGTGCATAGACATCCTTGCCCAACCACTCATGAACAAAACGGCTTAGTCGAAAGAAAACATAGACATGTTGTGGAAAATGGTCTTACTTTGCTTGCCCAAGCTTCAATGCCTCTCAAATTCTGGGATGAGGCTTTTCGAACCTCTGTATACTTGTCTAATAGACTTCCTACTCTTGTGTTGCAAAATGTCTCCCTTATAGAAAAATTGTTTTCTATACAACCCGATTATACCCAACTAAAGACATTTGGCTGCAAGTGTTTTCCAAACATTAGACCCTATAATAAACACAAGTTGCAATTCAGGTCATCTCCTTATACATTCTTTGCTATAGCTTAAATCATAAGGGTTACAAATGTCTAGACAACTCTGGCCGCATATACATATCTCGAGATGTCATCTTTGATGAAACATCTTTCCCATTTTCCACACTACCTAGACAGACCACAGATTCTTACTCATATTCAGACTTTTACCCCTCTGTTGTTATTCCTACAATAAATCAGTCTCAATCTGTTGGTCCCGATATCAGACCTGTAACCACTAACCATAATGTGCCAATTTTGGCAAGTTCTTTTGTGCCTGTGCAGGTTCCTATTACACCAGCAAGCTGTTGGGTTTTATGCCCTAAATAAAAATCTTTACAATCTGATTAGTTATCAATATAAGAAATTTGAAGTGATTGATGTTTGCATGAATTTTACATGCTAATGGTTTAATATGTTAAATATGTTTATTACATTCATACACACAAAATAAGTTAAATCCAGATTGAAAACCCGTGTTTTTGCAAATGTCAGTTGTATATAAGAAAATATAAAAACTGTAAGAGTTTGCGACGTGAAAGTAATTGCTACGGACAAAGCTGAACGGGCGAGAATATAAAATATTTGCAGAAAAATAAATAACTTGACACAAGAGATTTGTACGTGGTATCAGTGTTCTCCCGAACACTCCTAGTCCACGGGGCCACGCCCAGAGAATGAAATCAATTAATAAAGTATCAAAATTACAAAGACAATTTGTAACGCCCTAATGCTAAGGCACGCTACAGTGCTTTTTCAATAATTGTGCAATCTTTGCTAATCAAAGAAATTTCTCGAAAAACGTGTCAAATTAAAACTTTTGCATTAAACATTAAACTTTATAATTTAATGAAATATTTACAAGTGCCGGGATCCCGATTTTTAAAACTTTACAAACTTTACTTTTTAAGCATACATTTCAAAATATACAGATTTACAGGTCGCACAGCGACTTTCAAAATACAACTCCCAGATGTCCCGAGACCGAACACTCCAGGTCGCGCTGCTTGACATGTACAATCTCACCCGAGCTCAGGTTCACTCCTGTTCAGCTTTCGCCTTTCCTTTACCTACACATGGAAGCGTAAGACCGTGAGTCAACAGACTCAGTAAGAAATGCATATAACATATCATATAATTTCCGACCTGTAAATAGGCGCCCATACACCTATTTACAGAGCTTAACAGATGAGTATGAACGTTCTAACTGGGACACGACCATGTACCATGTACCACATACACTCATTATACTTTCGTATTAGTATAGGTAAGGTATGACCGCACCCTGAGTACTATCTAGTGTTGTACCACAAACACCTCGTACCTTCCCGTACAAGTGTTGGTAACACTATGATGTACTTCCAAACATCACACACCTTACCAATGCACTCCGTACCACAACCGTACAAGTGTTGGTAGTGTATGAATCACAATAAATAAGCATGTATACATATTAACACATACATACATTCAGATAATCACATCATACATTATACACAGTTCTTACCTGTTTTCCGAATTCAAGTGTGCTAGCCGACCTGAACGGAATTTCTGTGCTAGATGGATGCCCTAATCACATTTTGAAACCGGGTAAGTCACATGATTAAAACCCTAATCCCGGGAAACCTAAAACCAAAACCCTAGGTTCTGCGATACTCTAAAGGGGTTATTCTAACTCTGGAAATGGGGAAACACCCAACCGAGGTACCGAAATGGACAAAAATTGAGAAAACGAAGTGTTCGGGAATCCTGCCAAAACCGGCAAACCGGTTTTTGGGGCATGGCAAACCGGTTTGCCGGTTTGCACCAGTAATCCCAAATCACTTCCTTCTTTGCTCAATTTTCCACCAAATGATACCAAACTTTCCAGAGCTCCTAAACAATGCATACACAATAAATCCCAGCCAGTATTTCACAGAAAAACACAATAAATAACAACTTGCCATTAAAGCTTAAAGCTTTGAACTCAATGTTCAAAGTTGCATACAACCAACCATAAACCTCAAAACCAGCTGCTAGGGACTTAAATCAACTCAAACTAACCCTTGAATTCGAACCCTAAGCATATCAAAACCCAACAGCCACTAAACCTAGAAATTCCATCATGAAACTAAACTAAAACTTCAAGAACTTAAGGAGAAAAGAAACTAGGGTTACCTTGACTAGACTTCTCTTGAATCCCTTGCTGAAAACTCCAAAATTCAGCAACAATCTCCCTTGGCTTTGCTGGTTCGAAGAGGGAAAGAGAAAGGAGAGAGAGTTCTTCTTATTTTTGGTTTTTCTTTCTTTCTTTTTTTTTTACAAAAGGGATAATTCCAAATTGGGAAAACTTGATTTTCCTTTGGCTGAATATAAGTGGCCACGTGCCACACCTCTAGGCAGCCACCCAACCCCAAACAAAATTACTAAAATACCCTTTAGACTTAAAACTAGGATAGTTTTGAAACTAGGGGTAAAATGGTCAAATTCCATAACCCCGCTCAATCCCGATAATTTATTTTCTCCAAAATATTTCCCACTATGAAATAAGGTTCTAAACTTACCCATGTGATCAAACTAGCCATCCATCGCATTTTCCGTTGTCGCCAAACAAAAATTACAAAAATAACATATTGCACATACAAGCTAGGTAATACCCCTAGAGTTTAATAAAATCTCCGAAATTGAGAAATTATAACTCTAATATTTATTTCTAAATACTGGGGTCCACATTTAAATTTAATTCACAAATAATAATAAAATAATAATAAAAATTAGTGCTAATTGCCTTTTTCTAATCCATATTACTAGAGCGGTCATTACAATTATCCCCCCGTTAATAGGATTTCGTCCCCGAAATCTAACCTGAATAGCTCTGGATGTTGAGTCCTCATATCTGACTCCAACTCCCAGGTGGCTTCTTCCACCTTACTATTCCTCCAGAGCACCTTAACCAGTGCAATAGTCTTGTTCCGAAGAACTTTTTCTTTTCTATCCAAAATCTGAACAGGTTGCTCTTCATAGGATAAGTCTGGTTGAAGTTCAAGGGCTTCATAACTCAAGACATGAGTCGGGTCTGACACGTATTTCCTTAACATAGAAATGTGAAATACGTCATGAACAGCTGACAATGCTGGTGGTAAGGCTAGCCGATACGCTACCTGCCCGACCTTCTCAAGTATCTGAAATGGCCCAATGAACCTAGGGCTTAACTTACCCTTCTTCCCGAAGCGTCTAATACCCTTCATTGGTGAAACCCGCAGGAAAACATGTTCCCCTGCCTGGAATGTAACATCTCTGCGCTTCGGATCAGCATAACTTTTCTGCCTGCTTTGAGAAGCAAGCATTCGAGCCTTGATCTTATCAATAGCTTCATTGGTTTTCTGTACTAATTCTGGACCCAGGTACTTCCTTTCCCCTGTCTCGTCCCAATGAATAGGAGAACGACATTTTCTACCATATAACATCTCATAGGGAGCCATCCCTATTGTACTTTGGTAGCTGTTGTTGTAGGAGAATTCAATTAAAGGCAAGTACTTACTCCATGAACCCTCAAAGTCCATGACACAGGCTCGCAATAGGTCTTCTAAAATCTGGATAGTTCTTTCTGACTGACCATCAGTCTGAGGGTGAAAGGCTGTACTAAACTTTAACTTGGTACCCATAGCCTTCTGGAGACTCACCCAAAACTTCGATGTGAACTTTGGATCCCTGTCTGATACAATAGATTTAGGGGCTCCATGGAGACGAACTATCTCCTTCACATACAATTCAGCATATTGATCCACTGAATATGTAACTTTCACTGGTAAGAAGTGAGCTGACTTTGTGAATCTGTCCACGATGACCCAAACAGAATCATACATTCCTGTAGTTCTAGGCAAACCAGTTACAAAGTCCATTGTGATGTCCTCCCACTTCCATTCAGGAAGACCTAAAGGCTGCAATAATCCTGCCGGCCTCTGATGTTCAGCTTTAATTTGCTGGCAGGTTAAACACTTGGACACGTAGTCCACCACATCTCTTTTCATTCCATACCACCAGAAGTAGGGTTTCAAATCCTGATACATCTTGGTGGTTCCCGGATGCAACGAATAAGGTGTGGTGTGAGCTTCATCAAGTATCTCTTTCTTAAGCTCATCCACACTAGGAACACAAACTCGAGCTTTATATAGCAACATTCCACTGCTCGAGACTGTAAAACCTTTAGGCCGACCAGCTATCACTTCATCTCGAACTTTAACTAGCTCGGGATCTTCCAATTGTGCCTTTCTGATTCTCTCCAACAGATCAGATTGGAGTGTTAAATTATGTAATTTCCCGACCACGAACTCAATTCCTGCACTAACCATTTCCGAGGCTAGTTGAGGAGCTATCATAACCGTAGTACACACTTGACCGGGACCTTTTCGGCTTAAAGCATCGGCCACGACATTGGCTTTCCCGGGGTGATACAGTATTTCACAATCGTAGTCCTTAACTAACTCCAACCACCTTCTCTGCCTCATATTCAGATCTTTTTGGGTGAAAAAGTATTTAAGACTTTTATGATCAGTATAAATTTCACACTTTTCACCGTAAAGATAATGTCGCCATATCTTTAAAGCGAAAACCACCGCAGCGAGCTCTAAATCATGAGTTGGGTAACGCTGCTCATAATCCTTCAGTTGACGAGAGGCATAGGCTATGACTCTGTCAGCTTGCATCAGAACACATCCCAGACCCTGTCTGGATGCATCACAATACACAACGAATTTCTCTTGATTTGATGGCAAAGCTAACACCGGAGCTGTTATCAAACGCTGCTTCAACTCTTGAAAGCTTGATTCACACTTATCCGACCACACAAATCTCTGATTTTTCTTAGTCAATTCGGTTAGGGGCATAGAAAGTTTAGAAAATCCTTCGACGAAACGTCGATAATACCCTGCTAACCCGAGAAAACTTCGAATTTCCGTCACAGACCTAGGCCTCGGCCAATTCTTCACTGATTCCACCTTGTTTGGATCGACCATAATTCCATTCTTCCCCACAATATGTCCCAGAAAGGATACCTCGGACAACCAGAATTCACACTTTTTGAACTTGGCATACAGCTTGTGATCCCTAAGTCGCTGTAACACCATTCGAAGATGATGCTCGTGCTCCTCTTCTGACTGAGAGTACACAAGAATGTCATCGATAAACACTATAACGCAGTTATCGAGGAAATCCTTGAATACCCTATTCATAAGATCCATAAAGGCCGCAGGAGCATTAGTCAATCCGAATGACATTACCAGAAACTCATAGTGCCCATATCTGGTTCTAAAAGCAGTCTTCGGTATGTCCTCCTCTCGAATTCTAAGTTGATGATAACCTGACCGTAAATCAATCTTTGAAAACACAAACTCTTTCCACCGAAGCTGATCGAATAGATCGTCGATTCTGGGCAACGGGTACTTATTCTTAATCGTCAGCTTGTTAAGTTCCCGATAATCAATACACATTCTGAGGGAACCATCTTTCTTTTTCACAAAGAGAACCGGAGCTCCCCAGGGCGATACACTGGGTCGAATAAACCCAATATCCAGCATCCCCTGAAGTTGCAACTTAAGTTCCTTGAGTTCTGCTGGAGCCATCCTGTATGGAGCTTTAGATACAGGTTCGACTCCAGGTGCCAAATCAATAACAAAGTCAATCTCTCGTTGTGGTGGCAATCCCGGCAACTCCTCGGGAAACACATCAAGAAAATCTTTCACTATTCGAACTACCTCAGGCCCAAATGTTTCGAATCTGGGAGTCAAATACTACCGCTAGAAATCCTACACAACCATTGCATAGTAAATCCCTAGCTCTCAACACAGAAATAACCGGGATCCGAGACCCCTGAACCGATCCAACATAAACAAATGGATCTTCACCTTCCGGCTGAAAAGTCACCATTTTACGCCTACAATCTATACTGGCCGAATACTTGGATAAGAAATCCATTCCCAGTATAATATCAAACTCAGTTAGTTTCAATTCTATGAGATCAATACTCAACTCCCTATCTTCGATCCTAATCGGCATAGACCTAATGCGCCTATTAGAGATAACCAATTCCCCGCTAGGCATTAGGGTTCCGAACCCTCTTTCTAAAATTTCACAAGGCCTACCCAAAAGATCAATCACTCTTGTAGCCACATATGAACGTGTAGCTCCCGAGTCAAATAATACTGTAAATAACAAGTTGTTGACGGGAAGCTGACCTGTCACAACAGAAGGACTGGCTGCAGCATCAGCTTGGGTAATGGCAAACACACGAGCAGGAACCGGTTTCACCTCAGCTTTCGGCTCCTCTTTCTTTGCCTGGGGGCAATCTTTCTTGAAATGCCCCACCATGCCACACAAGAAGCATGTCTTCCGGTTACACTCTCCCGGATGATGTTTCTTGCATCTTGGACACTCAGGATAAGAGTAACCCTGGCGTCCCCCTCTGCCTTGGTTCCCACGGAACCGCTTGCTTTGCCCCGAGCCACCAGAAGCTGGAACCACTTTTCTTTTCTGCTCGGTGGTGGAGTCACCACCATCCCTACCATAAACAGGAGTAGGAATAGTGGGGGTTCCACCAACACTCGGAGTCACCCGGGCCTCCTGAAGGAACTTTACCGCACCCTCGGCTCTCAAAGCTTTTTCAACCATCTCCGCATAAGTGGTTGCCTCAGTAGTAGTAATAACCAAATCATGTCTAATTTTTGCACTCAAACCCGCCAAGTATTTTTCCTTTTTGCGAAGTCGGTTGGCACAATTCCCGCCGCCAACTTGGCCAACCGGTCAAACTTCGTCGTATATTCGCAATGGACATTCCCTCAGTTTGAACCAGATCAGTGAACTCTTTCCGCTTTGCACTGCGGACTGCTTCATTGTAATACTTGGAGTTAAACAACTCCTTGAATTCTTCCCAGGTCATCAGCGTGACGTCTCGAGTGAGGGTTATCAACTCCCACCACACGAGAGCGTCTTCCTGAAACTGGAAGGTGGCACAGGTTACTCGGTCATTTCCAACCACTCCCATAAAATTGAGGATGCGCTCTATTACCGAAAGCCACTGCTCGGCCTTCATCACATCAGGGCCTCCCAGAAACACTGGAGGTGCCTGTTTTCGAAATCTTTCGTACAACGGTTCCATACGGTTGCCAACAACAGGTTGTTCTGCTGGCACCGCAGGAACTGCAACGGCCTGGACTTCTTGAGGAGGCACGGCAGGAGGACCCTGCTGCCTCAACCTTTGGATCTCTTCATCTTGCTGGCGGATTCTATCTTGCATCTCCGCAAATCTTTGCTCCCAATCAGGAGGAGCTTGAGGTGGATTTACAGGGCGACCACCACGAGCTGCCACGGCCACGGCCGCGACCACGAGGATTTTGAGGATTCCTCTGACCACCTCCGGTCTCAACCATGCCACCCTGACTTCTTGTATTTCGCGGGGCGTCCATTTAATAGGACTTAGCCTGCGAATCCATAAGCCAGGCAGGTTAGACAGCGATCAAAATTAACACCGCTCTTGATAACTTAAAGGCAACACACTTTCTTTTCTTTTAAGAAAATATATTTAATTAAATCTAGTATGCTTCCTAACATGCTTTCACATTCACATTTATTTAAGATACTAAACAAGTACAGGCTTACTGAACCGTGAACCGAGCTTTCTCTGATGAAGATTGTACATGTCATAGCAAGCTTCGGTAGACAAACCTGGCGGCTCTGATACCAAAATTGTAACGCCCTAATGCTAAGGCACGCTACAGTGCTTTTTCAATAATTGTGCAATCTTTGCTAATCAAAGAAATTTCTCGAAAAACGTGTCAAATTAAAACTTTTGCATTAAACATTAAACTTTATAATTTAATGAAATATTTACAAGTGCCGGGATCCCGATTTTTAAAACTTTACAAACTTTACTTTTTAAGCATACATTTCAAAATATACAGATTTACAGGTCGCACAGCGACTTTCAAAATACAACTCCCAGATGTCCCGAGACCGAACACTCCAGGTCGCGCTGCTTGACATGTACAATCTCACCCGAGCTCAGGTTCACTCCTGTTCAGCTTTCGCCTTTCCTTTACCTACACATGGAAGCAGAAACTGTGAGTCAACAGACTCAGTAAGAAATGCATATAACATATCATATAATTTCCGACCTGTAAATAGGCGCCCATACACCTATTTACAGAGCTTAACAGATGAGTATGAACGTTCTAACTGGGACACGACCATGTACCATGTACCACATACACTCATTATACTTTCGTATTAGTATAGGTAAGGTATGACCGCACCCTGAGTACTATCTAGTGTTGTACCACAAACACCTCGTACCTTCCCGTACAAGTGTTGGTAACACTATGATGTACTTCCAAACATCACACACCTTACCAATGCACTCCGTACCACAACCGTACAAGTGTTGGTAGTGTATGAATCACAATAAATAAGCATGTATACATATTAACACATACATACATTCAGATAATCACATCATACATTATACACAGTTCTTACCTGTTTTCCGAATTCAAGTGTGCTAGCCGACCTGAACGGAATTTACGTGCTAGATGGATGCCCTAATCACATTTTGAAACCGGGTAAGTCACATGATTAAAACCCTAATCCCGGGAAACCTAAAACCAAAACCCTAGGTTCTGCGATACTCTAAAGGGGTTATTCTAACTCTGGAAATGGGGAAACACCCAACCGAGGTACCGAAATGGACAAAAATTGAGAAAACGAAGTGTTCGGGAATCCTGCCAAAAGCCGCAAAGCCGGTTTTTGGGGCATGGCAAACCGGTTTGCGGTTTGCACCGATAATCCCAAATCACTTCCTTCTTTGCTCAATTTTCCACCAAATGATACCAAACTTTCCAGAGCTCCTAAACAATGCATACACAATAAATCCCAGCCAGTATTTCACAGAAAAACACAATAAATAACAACTTGCCATTAAAGCTTAAAGCTTTGAACTCAATGTTCAAAGTTGCATACAACCAACCATAAACCTCAAAACCAGCTGCTAGGGACTTAAATCAACTCAAACTAACCCTTGAATTCGAACCCTAAGCATATCAAAACCCAACAGCCACTAAACCTAGAAATTCCATCATGAAACTAAACTAAAACTTCAAGAACTTAAGGAGAAAAGAAACTAGGGTTACCTTGACTAGACTTCTCTTGAATCCCTTGCTGAAAACTCCAAAATTCAGCAACAATCTCCCTTGGCTTTGCTGGTTCGAAGAGGGAAAGAGAAAGGAGAGAGAGTTCTTCTTATTTTTGGTTTTTCTTTCTTTCTTTTTTTTTTACAAAAGGGATAATTCCAAATTGGGAAAACTTGATTTTCCTTTGGCTGAATATAAGTGGCCACGTGCCACACCTCTAGGCAGCCACCCAACCCCAAACAAAATTACTAAAATACCCTTTAGACTTAAAACTAGGATAGTTTTGAAACTAGGGGTAAAATGGTCAAATTCCATAACCCCGCTCAATCCCGATAATTTATTTTCTCCAAAATATTTCCCACTATGAAATAAGGTTCTAAACTTACCCATGTGATCAAACTAGCCATCCATCGCATTTTCCGTTGTCGCCAAACAAAAATTACAAAAATAACATATTGCACATACAAGCTAGGTAATACCCCTAGAGTTTAATAAAATCTCCGAAATTGAGAAATTATAACTCTAATATTTATTTCTAAATACTGGGGTCCACATTTAAATTTAATTCACAAATAATAATAAAATAATAATAAAAATTAGTGCTAATTGCCTTTTTCTAATCCATATTACTAGAGCGGTCATTACACAATTGACTTAAACAAGTTTAGACTCCCTCTAAAGTATTGCCGCAATCCTTTGTAATCCACTTTATGAATCTGACTTCTTGAAACACCTTCAAGCCCGAACTCCCTTCGTCTTTGAAGTGTGAGTGCTTACTTCCTCCCGAAGTAAGGCTTCAACAAGTCTTCTCCCAAAGACCAAGTGCTTACTTCCTCCCGAAGTAAGGCTTTATCAAGTCTTCTCCCGAAGACCAATCTCTTGTTCAGTCAAGTAGTTCTTCACAACCTCTAGGATAGAGTAAGAACAGAAATAGAACAACTAGAACCTAGATGAACAACTAGGCTCTCACAAAACAAAGAAAGACTCTCTTCTCTCAAAAGATAAATGTAGAAAATGAATAATGGAAGAGGTGATCCGAATGTTTGCTCTCTAGGCTCTATTTATAGACCATAGAAACCAAAGAGGCAACCACAAGTTCGAATTAGCAGCTGTACAAAAACTTTCCAAAAGAAACACGATCTGCTACATTAGATTCGGATGCTGACGCAGCAGATCTGACCAGAAACGGGAAACTTGCTATAATCGGGTCCGATCCTCTATCAATGCTTGATTCCTGCCAAAAACAGATTAGATATTCTGATTGTATCAAGATACAATCGAAATCAATAAGGAAAAGGCAATAAACAAAGTTTCCCTAAAAAAGACAACTTTCCAAAAGAGAATTCCTTCTCTTTTGAGAAGATTTCAACAAAGGAAAGTTCAGCTGAAAGTGCAACTTTCCAAACAAGGAAAAGGGCAACTACAATCCGAATTTATAAGGTAAGAAATCGAATATGAATGCACAACAATCTTACCATAAATGGAAAAATTATTTTGTCAACTAACTTGCCAAAAAAAGACTTTACAATCTCCCCCTTTGGCACTTTAGATGAACAAAATAATTTTTAACACAAAGTACCTGCAAGATAAAGTTAGCCATAACAAATAACTACTCCCCCTGAGTAACACAATCGAAACCAACAATAACTAAAGAAACATGTTAACTTTTAAACCAAATAGTTCACAGGTACCAAACACAACTCCCCCTGGAAAAAGGGTCTAGAGTTGATAAAAACAAATTGAATGCTCAATAAAATGCACATTAATTAAGAAATATTTTGACAACTAACTTGCCAAAAAAGGACCTAACAATCTCCCCATTTGGCACTTTAGATAATCAAAATATTATTAATTAACAAACACCTACAAAACAAAGTTAGCAAAATAAACATAAAAACTCCCCCTGAGAAGCACAACATTAAACCAAAATAAACAGCTAACTTTGACCAAAGATGAACACAAACACAAACACAAACACAAACCTCAACTCCCCCTAGACAGTTGAGTATACAATTACTCCCCCTTTTTGTTTATCTATAAGGGCCAAAGACAAAAAGAAATGAAAATATAGAAATATGTCCAACAAAAACAAAAAGAAAGAAAACTTATGCCCCATAAAGCTTGATCAATGAGGCCAACTGCTTGGACATCTCTTGCTGAACCTCCTCCATGGCAGCAAGACGATTGGAGCAGCAAGAAGAGCATTTGAGCGGGCTTGTTTAGATTCCACCATTTTCCTTTTTGGGATGCCCTAGGTTCTTTGTTCTCACCATTTTGATCTGAAAGAGACAATGAACAGCAAACAAGCAAGAGAGACAAAGAAATAGAATCGGGTAGGTGGTGAGAGTTAATGACAAAAATTGGTTGAAATAAACATGGGAGAGTTTAGCAAAAAGGAAACCAATTTCAACATATTTGAGAAACCACCAGCCCACGATTACAAAAGGAAACTGCCCACTCCTTGCAACTTCTTTCCCCTTTTTTTTAAAAAAAAAATAAAAGGAAACTAGAATTACCAACAATATTTCCAAAAATAAGTCAATCTTTCAAGATTAAAGACACATTACCATATAAAAGATCAATCTTTAAATGGAAACATATCAAAAATAAATCAAAGAAGAATGAATGTTGATACTTACCATTTAGGCACAAGGTTTCCTTAACCCATGAAGCAAGTCACACGCCTCCCTCTTTTTTATTTTATTTTTTATTTTTTTTTATTTTAAATTAAAACCGAAAATAAAATACAATGTGTACAATAAATATATGTGATTCGAATCAAGCAAAGAAATCAAATATCATTGACAATTGACAAAATAAAATACATGTTATGCTTTTAAGGAAAATAACTAATTAGTATCTCAGGAAATACTCATACTTAATTGATGTTGAGGGAAAAGATATGCATGTTACTCAAAATTGTGAACCAGGATTATCAATTTAAAATTAATAGAGGAGACTTACAGATTTGAACACACTTGTCAGACATAAGTGTGTGCAGTGAAAATAGGATCATTGTCCTTGGCAAGATTTTTCATTTTCGCCTTTTTCAATTTGATCCCGCAACTGGATGCTTTCACACCATACTGAAGGTAGCCCTTTTCTATGGTAGTGCATCCTCATCATAGTTGCTAATTACAATGTTCCAGCTTACTCAACAGATGGCTTTCACACCTCAGTATGGGTAGCTCTATTCCAGCAAGGGGCCTGACAAGACTGAAACAAAAATTGCTCAACTCTGTATAAGTACATTATTTAATCCTAGACACAAATAAAGAGTAACATGAACCTTTTAACACAACATCACAAAGTATGATCAGACTGAGATCCTAACTAATTATATTTCAAAAGCATAAACATGATTTGTCAAAATAATATGATAGAAGATTAAGAGCTAGAGATGAATCACATAACACTATTGTACACGAATTATGAACAAATAAAATTAAACAATGCAAACTCCCAAAGACTTTCTGAGGGAGTCAAAGCGACTTGCATCTAGGGCCTTTGTGAAAATATCAGCTAATTGTTTTTCAGTATCAACATATTCTAATTGCAATGATTTATTTTCAACAAGTTCCCTGATAAAGTGGTGTCTTATGTCAATGTGCTTTGTTCTAGAATGTTGAACAGGATTTTTGGAAATATTTATGGCACTAGTATTATCACAAAAAATAGTCAAAACACCTAATTCAAACCCATAATCAATCAACATTTGTTTCAACCACAATAGTTGAGTACAACAACTGCCAGCAGCTATGTACTCAGCTTCGGCAGTAGACAAAAAGATGGAATTCTGTTTCTTGCTATGCCAAGATACTAGATTATTCCCAAGAAAGAAACACCCTCCACTTGTGCTCTTTCGATCATCAGCATTTCCTGCCCAATCTGCATCACTAAAACAAGCAAGATTTGAATTAGTATCTTTCGAGTACCAAATTCCATAATCAGGAGTGCTATTAACATATCTAATAATCCTTTTTACAGCTGATACATGAGATTCCATAGGATTACTTTGATATCTAGCACACACTCCCACACTGTAACAGATATCAGGACGACTAGCAGTTAAATACAAAAGACTTCCAATCATGCTACGATAGAGTGTAGTGTCTACCTTTACTCCATTCTCATCTTTTGTTAATTTCAGTGTGGTGCTCATTGGAGTACTTACCTGCTTAGCCGATTCAAGGCCACATTTCTTGACAAGGTTCTTAGCATACTTGCTTTGAGATACAAATGTACCTCCTTCCATTTGTCTCACTTGAAGACCAAGAAAGAAATTAAGCTCACCAACCATGCTCATTTCAAATTCACTTTTCATTTGATCAACAAATACCTGCACTTCATGGTTAGATGTAGAACCAAAAACTATATCATCAACATAAATTTGAGCAATGATAAAATCAGATTTTATATGTTTGATAAAAAGAGTTTTATCAACACTACCTCTGTGATAGCCATGCAAAAGTTAAAATTGAGTCAACCTTTCATACCAAGCTCGAGGAGCTTGTTTCAGACCATACAAAGCTTTTTCAAGTTTGTATACATGGTCTGGAAATTGAGGATCTTCGAATCCTTTTGGTTGCTCAACATAAACTTCCTCATTCAAAATACCATTTAGGAAAGCAGATTTCACATCCATTTGAAACAATTTAATATTTAGAATACAAGCAATACACAAAAGTAAACGAATTGATTCTAATCTTGCAACAGGAGCAAAAGCTTCATCAAAATTAATACCTTCTACCTGTGTGTACCCTTGTGCCACCAAACGAGCCTTGTTTCTCACAATTGTACCGAACTCATCACTTTTATTTTTAAACAACCACTTTGTTCCAATAACATTTATACCTTTTGGTCTTCGGACCAAAATCCATACCTTGTTGCGAACAAATTGGTTGAGTTCCTCTTGCATTGCATTGAGCCATTCCTCAAAGGTCATGGCTTCCTTCACATTTTTCGGTTCATATTGAGAAACAAAGCAAAGAAAGCTGATTAAATTAATATACCTTCTGCGAGTTACCATGCTTTCTTCAGGATTTCCAAGGATGAGATCTTTTGGATGATTCAGTTTGACTCTGGTGCTTGGTTCTTTCTGAATAGAGTCAGTGATGATGTTTGGATGAGTCAAGATAGACGGTTCTGGTTCTCCAGTCTCAGTTGCAGCAGCAGATTCGTCATTTGCATCATCAGCAATAGGTTCTGCTGCATCAGGATCTGCTGTTACAACTTCTGGAGGAGTATCCATGAGACTATCTATCTTTGCTTCTGTGGAAAACTCTGAAAAGTCTCTAAAATCATCAACAACCACATTAGTTGATTCCAAAACAGTTTGAGTTCTCATGTTATAAACACGATAAGCTCTACTGTTTAAGGAATATCCAATAAACACACCAACATCACTTTTAGCATCAAATTTACCAATATGCTCACGATCTCTATAGACATAACACACATCCAAAAACATGAAAATGACTTACATTGGGGCGCTTACCTTTCCAGATTTCATAAGATGTTTTTGAGGTACCTGGACGAATAAACACTCTGTTTATTATGTAGCAAGCTGTGTTAATAGCTTCAGCCCATAAGCGCTTTGTCAACTTCTTGCTATTTAACATCACTCTTGCCATTTCCTGCAATGTTCGATTCTTCCTCTCAACAACTCCATTTTGTTGAGGAGTTTTGGGAGCTGAAAATTCATGAGTTATACCTGTAGACTTGCAAAAATCAACATACACAGAATTTTCAAACTCCTTACCATGATCACTTCGAATTCGAACAATTTTCCCAATATTACAACCTTTCTCAACTCTTAATCTCAGACAAAGAGTTTTAAAGGCATCAAAAGTGTCAGATTTATCTCTTAAGAAATCTACCCAAGTAAAACGAGAGAAATCATCAACACACACAAAGATATATCGTTTACCATTCAAACTTTCAACTTGGATTGGACCCATAAGATCCATGTGAAGCAATTCCAATACCTTTGAGGTATTGATATCAGACACAGGCTTGTGAGTGATTTTTAATTGCTTCCCAAGTTGACACGGTTCACACTTACCTTCACTTTCCTTACCAAGCTTGGGAAGACCTCGAACAATACCTGCATTTGACAATTTTTTCAGGTTTTTAAAATTAATATGCCCAAGCTTGGCATGCCACAGATCTGTGGTGTTGTTGATAGCTGAATGACAAGTAAACACAGGGGTTAGAGTGTAACAGTTATCATTGGATCGAAATCCTTCCAAGATACATTCATTGTCATCATTCAGAACATAACAATGATCACTATCAAAAGAAACAGTAAACCCTTGATCACAGATTTGACTGATGCTAAGTAAATTAGCCCTCAGTCCTTCAACTAACATCACATTTTTCAGTCTAGGTAACCCTTCAAAATTTAGAGTTCCCATACCAACAACTTTTCCAGATAGGCCATTACCAAAAGTGACTTCTCCACATTGCATAGGCCGAATGTTAGTCGAAAAATCCTTGTCACCTGTCATATGTCTAGAGCAACCACTGTCAAAATACAACATTTGAGATGCAGCAGTTTTATCAGAAAAACCAGCTAGACACTTCTTTTTCACCCATATTTGTTTCAAACCTTTATGTTTCTTATGAGATTTTTTCAAATTATCAAAATAATTTGTTTTAAACAGATTGTTCAACGTGAAACATTTAGGTCTGATATGTCCTTTTCTACCACAAAAATGACAAATGGGAACAAATCTTTTTACCTGAGATCTTACCCTTTTCGAAAATCCTGGAGATTTTGCAGCATCAGAAGCTGTTCTTGCAGCAACAGGCTATGAAACTGTTACGGCAGGGTTTGTAGCCTCAAGGTGATTCGTTGGAACACTAGATTTTACAAACTTCGTGACTCCAGAACTTTCCATTCCATTCGAACCAAGGCCTGCGAAACCTCTCTGACCTGCATTCTGAGCTTTTTCAAAAATAGAAGATCTAGGATTAAGCATTTGAACATTTTTCTTAAAGTTTTCAAGTTCCTTCTTTAATAGAGAGATTTTTTCATCTTTATCAAAAAAACTTGTCTCATATTCTTTTATTTTCAAATTACACATTTCAATCTGATGAGACAATTTTTTATTCAATTTATTCAACTCTCTATTTTCAGAAGCAACCTGAATCCATTTTTCATACATGACTTTGTATGATTCAACAAGAGATTCTTCACAGATTTCAGACTCATCTGAATCTGATTCCTCTTGTTTGGTGGTATTATTCAGACATACCAATCTAGCTTTCACCTGTGAATCACACAACACATTAGTCTTAACAGAGGTTAGGGCAACATTTTCAGCAATATCTTCATCACTTTCGGTTTCATCATCACTCCAAGTGACATTGAAACTTTTCTTATTCTTTTTCAAAGTGTTTGCACACTCAGCTTGAATATGCCCAAAACCTTCACATTCCCTGCACTGAATTCCCTTTTTGTTAGAGACAGATGGTTTAATGAAAGTATTACCTTTTGAACCTTTCGAAATATTCTTTTTATTTCCCATCTTTTTCATATATTTCTGAAAATTCTTAGTTAATAAAGCAATCTCATCATCACATTCACTATCAAAATTTTCATTATCAGCAACTTTCAAAGCAATACTTTTACCTTTATCAGCAATGGATTTTGGTTAGTCCTTTTGTTTAATCTGTTGATTTAATTCAAAAGTACGTAAGGAACCCATCAATTCTTCCACTTTCATAGTGCTAAAATCTTTAGCTTCCTCCATTGCCAAAAGTTTAGTATCAAACCTTTCTGGAAGAACTCTAACAATTTTTCTCACAAGAACAGAATCATCTAGCTTTTCTCCAAGAGCAAAATATTCATTAGCAATGTCAGATAATTTTTCATAGAATTCAGTTAAAGTTTCATTATCAGACATTCTAAGCTCATCAAATTTAGTTTGAAGCATGATAAATCTAGATCTTTTCACATCAGAAGTTCCTTCAAACTGAGTTTGCAGAATCTCCCAAGCTTCCTTAGCAGAAACACAAGATGATATAAGTTTAATGTAACCCTCACCTACACCATTAAAGATAGCATGCAAGGCTTTGATATTGTAGGCAGATAGTTTATCATCTTCAATAGACCATTCCAGTTCAGATTTTATAGTAGTATTACCTGAAGAATCTGTCTCAACTGGAGGAGATTAACCTGATAGAACCATTCTCCACGCCTTCTCATCTTGAGATTTGATGAAGGCCCTCATTCTAACTTTCCAATAAGGATAGTTAGAGTCATTAAGCAATGGTGGTCTAGAAATAGAACTTCCTTCTGCAAAAAATGACATTCTAACAAAAACGTTATAGGACCACACTAAGAGTTTAGTGTCCCGCTCTGATACCAATTGAAAAACCGTGTTTTTGCAAATGTTAGTTGTATATAAGAAAATATAAAAACTGTAAGAGTTTGCAGCAGCAGAAAGTAATTCTGCTACAAAGAAAACCGAACAGTGAATATAAAATATTTGCAGAAAAATAAATAACTTGACACAAGAGATTTGTACGTGGTATCAGTGTTCTCCCGAACACTCCTAGTCCACGGGGCCACGCCCAGAGAATGAAATCAATTAATAAAGTATCAAAATTACAAAGACAATTGACTTAAACAAGTTTAGACTCCCTCTAAAGTATTGCCGCAATCCTTTGTAATCCACTTTATGAATCTGACTTCTTGAAACACCTTCAAGCCCGAACTCCCTTCGTCTTTGAAGTGTGAGTGCTTACTTCCTCCCAAAGTAAGGCTTCAACAAGTCTTCTCCCCAAGACCAAGTGCTTACTTCCTCCCGAAGTAAGGCTTTATCAAGTCTTCTCCCGAAGACCAATCTCTTGTTCAGTCAAGTAGTTCTTCACAACCTCTAGGATAGAGTAAGAACAGAAATAGAACAACTAGAACCTAGATGAACAACTAGGCTCTCACAAAACAAAGAAAGACTATCTTCTCTCAAAAGATAAATGTAGAAAATGAATAATGGAAGAGGTGATCCGAATGGTTGCTCTCTAGGCTCTATTTATAGACCATAGAAACCAAAGAGGCAACCACAAGTTCGAATTAGCAGCTGTACAAAAACTTTCCAAAAGAAACACGATCTGCTACATTAGATTCGGATGCTGACGCAACAGATCTGACCAGAAACGGGAAACTTGCTATAATCGGGTCTGATCCTCTATCAATGCTTGATTCTTACCAAAAACAGATTAGATATTCTGATTGTATCAAGATACAATCGAAATCAATAAGGAAAAGGCAATAAACAAAGTTTCCCTAAAAAAGACAACTTTCCAAAAGAGAATTCCTTCTCTTTTGAGAAGATTTCAACAAAGGAAAGTTCAGCTGAAAGTGCAACTTTCCAAACAAGGAAAAGGGCAACTACAATCCGAATTTATAAGGTAAGAAATCGAATATGAATGCACAACAATCTTACCATAAATGGAAAAATTATTTTGTCAACTAACTTGCCAAAAAAAGACTTTACAATCTCCCCCTTTGGCACTTTAGATGAACAAAATAATTTTTAACACAAAGTACCTGCAAGATAAAGTTAGCCATAACAAATAACTACTCCCCCTGAGTAACACAATCGAAACCAACAATAACTAAAGAAACATGCTAACTTTTAAACCAAATAGTTCACATGTACCAAACACAACTCCCCCTGGAAAAAGGGTCTAGAGTTGATAAAAACAAATTGAATGCTCAATAAAATGCACATTAATTAAGAAATATTTTGACAACTAACTTGCCAAAAAAGGACCTAGCAATCTCCCCATTTGGCACTTTAGATAATCAAAATATTATTAATTAACAAACACCTACAAAACAAAGTTAGCAAAATAAACATAAAAACTCCCCCTGAGAAGCACAACATTAAACCAAAATAAACAGCTAACTTTGACCAAAGATGAACACAAACACAAACACAAACACAAACCTCAACTCCCCCTAGACAGTTGAGTATACAATTACTCCCCCTTTTTGTTTATCTATAAGGGCCAAAGACAAAAAGAAATGAAAATATAGAAATATGTCCAACAAAAACAAAAAGAAAGAAAACTTATGCCCCATAAAGCTTGATCAATGAGGCCAACTGCTTGGACATCTCTTGCTGAACCTCCTCCATGGCAGCAAGAAGAGCATTTGAGCGGGCTTGTTTAGATTCCACCATTTTCCTTTTTGGGATGCCCTAGGTTCTTTGTTCTCACCATTTTGATCTGAAAGAGACAATGAACAGCAAACAAGCAAGAGAGACAAAGAAATAGAATCGGGTAGGTGGTGAGAGTGAATGACAAAAATTGGTTGAAATAAACATGGGAGAGTTTAGCAAAATTGGTTGAAATAGAGATAAAATTTGATAAAATTGCAAAATCAAGTGAGGCCCAATACTACACCATGGCCGGCCACTTAATGTGTTTTTTCAAATTAATATTTTCATTATTTTAATGCCAAATAATTCTAAACCTAGACCTAGTAGTAGCCTATAAATAGAAAGTGATGGCTCAGTCAAATTATAAGTTTTCAGATCATCTTTCTGACAGAAATTTCTCTCTTCAGAAAACTGAGCCTTCCCCACTTTCTACACCTTGGCCGAAACCCTCTCTCTTTTCTTCTTCATCTTTTTCGTGACCCTAGTGAAAGAGTAAGTGCCCACACACAGCAAGCAGTAACTCAATCATAGATTGGAAGACTGTGAAGGATCAAACTTGAAGAAGAAGGACATTCGGGCTCAGATCTTGATTATACTCTGCTACAGAAAGGATACAAGGGTTAGAGATCTGAGTGGAAGGAGACATTAATTCTGCTGCATCAATGTAAGGTTTTCTTAACTTTATATGTGTTTAATTTATCCTTTTAGAAAGTTCATATTTAGGCTGTTTAAACAACATACTTGTGAGTAGATCTAAGATCCTGGTAAAATAATTTCCAACAACTGGCCTCAGAGCCATGGTAATTGATTTACTTACATGAAATTTGGACTTTAAAACGATTGTTTGTATGTTCTTTGGATGGAATCATGTTGTATTGAGTGTTATTTGATGATTGATTGATGTTAGTAAAATTTTCGTGAAAAATAATTGCGATTTTATCTCTATAATTATTTTTATTGGATAGTATGGAAAAAATTAAGCAAGTTAGCCTTTTACAGAACTTAATTTGAATTTTATTTGAATTAGTTATGATTTTTTGAAGATTTGAAAAAAATCGGGGCTGTGCTGATATTTTCCTGCGATCGCAAATCTGTCCGTACAGTTCACAATTTTTTCGTTTTTCTTTGATTTTTCATGCTTTTTCATGGAATTAATTTCTGATTTTTTGTATAGTTTTGTATATATACTATTACTATTCCTAATTCAATTCTAATAATCATTTTGAATTAATTTAATATTTATTAAATTTAATTCAAGATATTAGTGTAATTTGAATTTGAATAGAATTAGTATCTATCTTCTTGCTTAAAAATCTATCTTATTTTTAAATTTGATTATATCTTATCTTACTTTTAAATTTAAGGTCAGATTTTATATATATATATTTTTTTTTTTTTAAATTAAATCTTTTTTAGATATTTTGACCTTATTTAAATTTAAAATAAGATATTTATAATCATGTAATTTTAAATAGATGTAAGATATTTTGCTAACTTTTAAATTTTGTTATTTTATTTATTTAAATTAAATCTAAAATCTGAAAAGATATTTCATTTATCTTTTCTAATTTTTATTTAATTTTTATTTTTAAAATAACATTTAATTTTTAAAAGTAGTTAGCAAATTTTGAAATGATATTTAGGTTGGTTGAAACCTAATTTTTCAAAAAGTAGGTTTAATTTTAAAATTTTTTTAATTTTCGAAATTTTAATTTTTTTTTATTTCCGAAATTAAAATATTTTTTTTATTTTTTATTTTTTTTTTCGAGAATTAAAATTTTTTTATTTAATTATTTATTTTTTCGAAATTATTTATTTAAAATTAAATAAATCCTACTTCCAACTATCCAGCTAACCTTGTTGCAGGAGTATGTGGTTTTAACTTGTGTGTAAGTTTTTTCAAAACCTATTATTACTTGATTGCAAATAGCCATGGTTACTTTTTGCCACATCTAATGATCTGATGGCTCCCTTGGTCAAGTTAATAATTTGTAACAAGTAAATTTTACAATCTTCTTTCATCTGTGTATGACCTAGCAACATGATAGGAACCATCCAAAGTGTGCCTGTGTGAGCCTATATGTTTATTTTTTTAATATAGATGCATATAGGTTGTTGCTAAATAAAATGTCACACCATGATAGATTTTATTTAGGTCCATTTAGTTATTGGACCTATTCAATTAATAACAGTTATTTATTTTAAGGTTAAATTCCTCTCTTTTGGGCCTTGTGTGAGAGTTGGGAGCCATAGAAGTGGGTACGACATACTGAACCCAGCACCCCCTCACATGAACTACCCCAATTGTGAAGGCCCATTTGCCTGATTTGAATAACTGTACTAGGTTAATTATATTAGTTTGACCTAATAAAATTGAATTAGCAACATAATTAACTTTTAAAATATATGAAAATTTATTTTCATTTTAATATTTTAAAGTTAATTTTAAGAAAAACACTTTTAGTTTTAGATATTATTTCTAGACAAACTATTTGTATTTTTCTTGTATTTAATTAAATATAGAATTTTGACTAACTAAGATTCTTTCTGGAGCTTATTTAATTAAATATTCCTATTTAAGTTATAAATTAGTTGTATCAACTGCTTTTTCTTATCTAACTTAAATTTTAATATTTGATTTAAATTTTAAATCAAGTTGAGGAATCCTAGGCATTAGTTATTAAAGATTCTTAAGATATTTTTTAAGTTAATATCTTTTCAAATATTAACTTAAAATGGAATATTTTAGATATTTTTTGGTTAATATCTTTTCAAATATTAACATTAAAAAGATATCTTCAAATTAAGTGGTTACAACTTAATTTTTGATATTTAATTAAATCTAAATTTGAAATTATTTAAGTTTTAGGATTTTTCTATATAACTTAAATTTGATATTTTTCAAATTTTTTGAAAAGATACTTAGTCAAATAAGATATTTTCTAGATAGTAATATCTAGACTACTTATTATTTCTAATATTTAAATAGGAAAATTATACTTTGTGAAATTAAGTATTTAAATAATTAATTTTGGTACAATTTTATTAAGTATATTTTTCCTAGTATTAAACTAGAAATAAATAATTAAGCCTTCTCTACACTTAATTATTATTTCTTGAATTTAATACATTTAATTAACTTGAAAAATCTAAATATCTAAGTTGATTTTCATCATGATACTTAAATATTTATTGATTTTTCATGACACTTAATTAAATAGAAAATTATTTTTTAGGTTGAAATTTAATTTTTCAAATTAAATTTAAATAATTTTCAATATATATATTTTTCTTTATTTTATTAATCAATTTCGAAATTTGCATTTTATTTATGCAATATTTTCGAATTTTTTATTTTGAAAAATAGATTGAGTTGTAAATTAATTATTTATTTTAATTAATTCTTGGACCAACTATAATCAATGATTTTTTCATTTAATTGATTAAATTTAAAATAAATGAATTTAAAATATATATATATATATTATTAGAAATTGAATTAACTAGTCAAAAGAAAGTCTAGATAGGTGATATTTTTGCTTGAAGTATTTCTTTTCTATTTTTATTATTTTCGAAAATTCTATTTTTATATACTTTAAATTTTCGAACCCAATAAATATAATCTCAAAGGAAATTTTTAAGTTGCTAATTATTTATTTAATTCAACTTAAATTAATTTCCTTAATATTTATATTTAAGATTATTACTAAGATAGAAATAATTAATTTTATTTCAATCACCATCTAAGTATAATTTTATAAATATTATATTAAATTCTTATTTTTGAATTTTAATTCTTAAATAGAATTTAATGAGATTTATTTATTAGAATAATAAAGAAAATACATTTTAAACAATGAGCTTTATTATTATTAAGATATTCGATCTCCATTGTGGGTTTTACACCGCGTTTGTTTTAGTGAGTAATCCTCCCTAATGGAGGAACGTTCATTAGCAATTTCGCACCGGTTAATCTCGCATGATAAGTGGTTTGTAAGTGTTTTATATGGTATAGATCACCCTAATGGTGGCGACCATATTTGACTTGCAAATTGCGAAACAATGGTAGAAGCTCATGAGATAGAATAGCCTTGACTCTCGCCTAAACGGGACAACGCTGGATTCTGATCTTGATCGAATAAAAGGTTGCTAGAATGTTTAACATTTTAGATGAGCTGACAACTCTATTCAATGGATGGTAGCTTTGACTCTCGCCTAAACGGGACACTGATATCAGTTTGTTGAAAACCTTGGAAATTATTTAGGATTGAATTTTTTAAGTATTTTCTCATATCATTCCTACTTGCTATGTGCTTATAATTTCTGAATTGTTTTTGTAATGACCGCTCTAGTATATGGATTAGTAAAGGCAATTAGCACTAATTTTTATTATTTTACTATTATTTGTGAATTAATTTATTTGTGGACCCCAATATTTAGAAATAAATATTAGAGTTATAATTTCTCAATTCCGGAGATTTTATTAAACTCTAGGGGTATTATCTAGCTTATATGTGTAATATGTTATTTTTGTAATTTTTTCTTGGCGACAACGGAAAATGCGATGGATGGCTAGATTGATCACATGGGTAAGTTTAGAACCTTATTTCATAGGGGGAAATATTTTAGAGAAAATAAATTATCGGGATTGAGCGGGGTTATGGAAATTGACCATTTTACCCCTAGTTTTAGAAATACCCTAAGTTTGAGTCAAAGGGCAATTTGGACATTTTATTTAAGTTATGGATAGGTGGCTTTGTGGTTAGTTGACACCTAGCAAACTTTATTCAGCAAGGAAAAAGGATTTTCCCAACCTTAATTCATTTTGAGAAAATAGGAAAAACTTAGAAATTCATCTCACCATTTTCTCTCTCTCTCTTGCTTTCGGCTGGGGTTAATCAAAGGCAAAATCAGAGTTTTGCTTTCATTTCTTTGGATTTTCAGCAAGGTTTCAAGGGGGAAACTCAATCTAAGGTAAGCCCTAATGGTTCCTTCTCTTTTTTTTTCAAGTTTTGAAGTAGATAAATTAGTGAAATGGTGTTATAGGAGCTGTTAGAGTTTGATGATGGTTTGGTTCGAATTCTAGGGTTAGGTTGAGTAGAATTTAGGCCATAGCAGCTGGTTTTGATTGGTGTTAATGATTTTATGCAATTTTAAGTTTTGAATGCAAAGCTTTGTTCATTAATGGCATATTAATTTTGGATGGTTTGTTCTGCGAAATACTGGCTGGGTTTTATTGTTTATGCATTGAATATGAGCTCTGGAAGGTTTCATGGCAATTGGTGAAGAATTGAGCAACAAATGAAGAGTTTGGGGAATACTGGTGCAAACCGGCTAGCCGGTTTGCAGTGCCACAAAAACCGGCTAGCCGGTTTTGGCAGGGTTCCCCGGGCCTTTCATTTTCTCAATTTTTGCCATTTCGATGCCTCGGTTGGGTGTTTCCCCATTTCCAGAGTTAGAATAACCCATTAAGAGCATAGCAGAACCTAGGGTTTTGGTTTTGGATTTCCCAGGATTAGGGTTTTGAATCATGTAACTTACCCGGTTTCACAATGTGATTAGGGCATCCATCTAGCACGAGATTTCCGTTCAGGTCGGCCAGCACGTTTAAATTCGGAAAACAGGTAAGAACTGAATATAACGTGTGATATAAATATCTGGGTGTATGTATATGTATGATATATATATATATGCATGCTGTGTGTATCCTTGTATGTGTTTGGGTGATATCATAGCGACACAACCATTGTGTCGGTTCAGCAGTACAGGCATCGTACTGGTTAAGAGTGTTATTCACCCTGGAAAGTATGTTTTGGTACTATCATAGCGACACAACCATTGTGTCGGTTCGGCGATACGAGCATCGTCTTGGTTAAGAGTGATATCATGGCCAATCATACTTTTGGATGTTATTGATGCTATCATAGCGGCACGAACATAGTGCCGGTCCTACAGCACGATTATAGTGCTAGTAGAAGTGATATCATGGTCAGTAGCACAAGTAGTTAGAACGTTCTTGCTCATCTGTTAAGCCCTGTAGATAGGTGTATGGGCGCCTATTTACAGGTCGGAATTTATGTGATATGTTATATGCATTTCTTACTGAGTCTATCGACTCACAGTTCTACTTCCATGTGTAGGTAAAGGAAAGGCGAAGGCTGAACAGGGGTGAACCTGAGCTCAGATGGGATTGTACATGTCAAGCAGCGCGACCTGGAGTGTTCGGTCTCGGGACATCTGGGAGTTGTATTTTGAAAGTCGCTGTGCGACCTGTAAATCTGTATATTTTGGAATGTATGCTTGAAAAGTAAATTTTATAAAGTTTAAAAAAAAACGGGATCCCGGCACTTGTAAATATTTTATTAAATTACAAAGTTTAGTATTTAATGCAAAAGTTTTAATTTGACACGTTTTTCGAGAAATTTCTTTGATTAGCAAAGATTTCACAATTATTGAAAAAGCACTGTAGCGTGCCTTAGCATTAGGGCGTTACAATTTTGGTATCAGAGCCGCCAGGTTTGTCGACCGAAGCTTGCTATGACATGTACAATCTTCATCAGAGAAAGCTCGGTTCACGGTTCAGTAAGCCCGTACTTGTTTAGTATTTTCTTTTAAAAATTACGAATATGAAAGCATGTTAGGATGCATATTAGATTATAACTGTTTATGTTAAGTGCATTGCCTTAAAATCCATAAGTGCGGTAGTAAGTATGTAAATAGGTCGTTGCCTGACCAAGGTGACTTACTAACTGACAGGTTAGTCTTATAGAATGGACACCTGGTGCATTATGGAGAGTCAAAATAAAGTGGCCAGGGCTAGTAACGGTTGGAGAGAATGGAGTTCAAGTTATCCCCGTAACCAAGGTGAAATCCCTTGGAGGGCTTCCGACGGGAGTGATGGTTATCCGTCACAGGCTCCGTTGGATTTGGAGCAAAGGTTTGCAAAGATGGAAGTTGTGCTTCAACGACATGAAGAAGAGATTCAGAGGTTGAAACAGCAGAAGTCTCCTGTAGTATCTTTACCACATATGCCAATCATTTTTGATTCGGTATTACCAGCAAAGCATGGAATAGCTGGTAATCAAGTGGAACCATTACATGGAAAGATTTGGATCCAAGAACCTTCAGACTTTCAGGGAGGTTCAAATATGAAGAATGCTTCTTGGGCTGAAAGCCCTGAGGAAATTATTATGAGACCTCACGAGATTATGGTAGAGGGTCAGAATATTACCTGCCTGAATCCAGATTATGGTGAAAGTGGCAGGAGCTCCATGATTGAGCAAAAGAGGAAACCTACGTCATCAGTGGTGGGTTTAAGACAGAACAAGCGCTTCCGAAAGTTTCAAGGCAAGGGAGGACGCCAGGGTTATTCTTACCCTGAATGCCCACGTTGCATGAAACACCATCCCGGAGAATGCAACCGAAAGGTATGTTTTCAATGTGGCAAGGTTGGGCATTTTAAGAAAGATTGCCCACAGGTGGAGAAAGAAGAACAATAGCAGAAAGCGGTATTTGTTCCTACTCCAGTGTATGCTAATGCTCAAGCTGATGATGCAGCAAGCCCTTCTGTAGTGGCAGGTTAGCTCCCTGTAAACGACTTCTTTTATATCGTGTTGTTTGATTCGGGAGTTGCACGTTCATATGTAGCTATGAGAATAATTCATTTTTGGGTAGGCCTTGGGATATTTTAGAAAGAGGGTTCGGAACCCTAATGCCTAGCGGGGAATTGGTTATCTCTAATAGGCGCATTAGGTCTATGCCGATTAGGATCGAAGATAGGGAATTGAGTACTGATCTCATAGAATTGAAACTAACTGAGTTTGATATTATACTGGGAATGGATTTCTTATCCAAGTATTCGGCCAGTATAGATTGTAGGCGTAAAATGGTGACTTTTCAGCCGGAAGGTGAAGATCCATTTGTTTATGTTGGATCGGTTCAGGGGTCTCGGATCCCGGTTATTTCTGTGCTGAGAGCTAGGGATTTACTATGCAATGGTTGTGTAGGATTTCTAGCGGTGGTATTTGACTCCAGCAGACCTGAAACATTTGGGCCTGAGGTAGTCCGGGTAGTGAGAGATTTTCTTGATGTGTTTCCCGAGGAGTTGCCGGGATTGTCGCCACAGCGAGAGATTGATTTTGTAATTGATTTGGTACCTGGAGTCGAACCTGTTTCTAAAGCTCCATATAGGATGGCTCCAGCAGAACTCAAGGAGCTTAAATTACAACTTCAGGGGATGCTTGATATTGGGTTTATTCGACCCAGTGTGTCGCCCTGGGGAGCTCCGGTTCTTTTTTGTGAAAAAGAAAGATGGTTCCCTCAGAATGTGTATTGATTATCGGGAACTAAACAAGCTGACGATTAAGAACAAGTACTCATTGCCTAGAATCGATGATCTGTTCGATCAGCTTCAGGGAAAGACCGTGTTTTTGAAGATTGATTTACGGTCTGGTTATCACCAACTCAGAATTCGGGAGGAGGATATACCGAAGACTGCTTTTAGAACCAGATATGGGCACTATGAGTTTTTGGTAATGTCATTCGGATTGACTAATGGTCCTGCGGCCTTTATGGATCTCATGAATAGGGTGTTCAAGGATTTCCTCGATAACTGCGTTATAGTGTTTATCGATGACATCCTTGTATACTCTCAGTTAGAAGAGGAGCACGAGCACCATCTTCGAATGGTGTTACAGCGACTTAGGGATCACAAGTTGTATGCCAAGTTCAAAAAGTGTGAATTCTGGTTGTCCGAGGTGTCCTTTCTAGGTCATATTGTTGGGAAGAATGGAATTATGGTCGATCCAAACAAGGTAGAATCAGTGAAGAATTGGCCGAGGCCCAAGTCTGTGACAGAAGTTCAAAGTTTTCTCGGGTTAGCAGGGTATTATCGACGTTTCGTCGAAGGATTTTCTAAACTTTCTATGCCCCTAACCGAATTGACCAAGAAAAATCAGAGATTTGTGTGGTCAGATAAGTGTGAATCAAGCTTTCAGGAATTGAAGCAGCGTTTGATAACAGCTCCGGTGTTAGCTTTGCCATCAGATCAAGAGAAATTTGTTGTTTATTGTGATGCATCCGGACGAGTGCAGGATGTGTTCTGATGCAAGCTGACAGAGTCATAGCTTATGCCTCTCGTCAACTGAAGGATTATGAGCAGCGTTATCCAACTCTTGATTTAGAGCTCGCTGCTGTGGTTTTTGCTTGGAAGATATGGCGACATCATCTTTACGGTGAAAAGTGTGAGAATTATATTGATCATAAAAGTCTCAAATACTTTTTCACCCAAAAAGATTTGAGTATGAGGCATAGAATGGAGCTGGTTAAGGACTACGATTGTGAAATCTTTTATCACCCTGGGAAAGCCAATGTTGTAGCCGATGCTCTAAGCAGAAAAGGTTCCGGGCAAATATGTACCCCAGTTATGATAGCCCCTCAACTAGCCTCGAAAATGGTTAGTGCAGGAATTGAGTTCGTGGTCGGGAAATTACATAATTTAACCCTCCAATCTGATCTGTTGGAGAGAATCAGAAGGACACAACTAGAAGATCCCGAGCTGGTTAAAGTTCGAGATGAAGTAGTGGCTGGTCGGCCTAGAGGTTTTTCAGTCTCGAGTAGTGGAATGTTGTTATATAAAGCTCGAGTTTGTGTTCCTAGTGTGGATGAGCTTAAGAAGGAGATACTTGATGAAGCTCACACCACGCCTTATTCGTTGCATCCGGGAACCACCAAAATGTATCAGGATTTGAAACCCTACTTCTGATGGTATGGGATGAAAAGAGATGTGGTGGACTATGTGTCCAAGTGTTTAACCTGCCAGCAGATTAAGGCTGAACATCAGAGGCCGGCAGGATTATTGCAACCTTTAGTCCTTCCAAAATGGAAGTGGGAGGACATTGCAATGGACTTTGTAACTGGTTTGCCTAGAACTACGGGGATGTATGATTCAGTATGGGTCATCGTGGACAGATTCACAAAGTCAGCTCACTTTCTACCAGTGAAAGTTACATATTCAGTGGATCTGTACACTGATTGTATGTGAAGGAGATAGTTTGTCTCCATGGAGCCCCTAAATCTATTGTGTCAGATAGGGATCCAAAGTTTACATCGAAGTTTTGGGTGAGTCCTCAGAAGGCTATGGATACCAAGTTAAAGTTTAGCACAGCCTTTCACCCTCAGACTGATGGCCAGTCAGAAAGAACTATCCAGATTTTAGAAGACCTACTGCGAGCCTGTGTCATGGACTTTGAGGGTTCATGGAGTAAGTACTTGCCTTTAATTGAATTCTCCTACAACAACAGCTACCAAAAAAATAATAGGGATGGCTCCCTATGGGATGTTATATGGTAGAAAATGTCGTTCTCCTATTCATTGGGACGAGACAGGAGAAAGGAAGTACTTGGGTCCAGAGTTAGTGCAGAGGACCAATGAAGCTATTGATAAGATCAAGGCTCGGATGCTTGCTTCCCAAAGCAGGCAGAAAAGTTATACTGATCCGAAGCGTAGAGACGTTACATTTTAGGCAGGAGAACATGTTTTCCTGCGGGTTTCACCAATGAAGGGTATTAGACGCTTCGGGAAGAAGGGTAAGTTAAGCCCTAGGTTCATTGGGCCATTTCAGATACTCGAGAAGGTCGGGCAGGTAGCATATCGGCTAGCAGCGTTATTTATTGGCTGTTCATGACGTATTTCACATATCTATGTTGAGGAAATACGTATCAGACCCGACTCATGTCTTGAGTTATGAAGCCCTTGAACTGTAACCAGATTTATTCCATGAGGAGCAACCTGTACAGATTTTGGATAAAAGGAAAAAGTTCTTCGGAACAAGATTATTGCACTGGTTAAGGTGCTCTGGAGGAACAGTAAGGTGGAAGAAGCCACCTGGGAGTTGGAGTCGGATATGAGGACTCAGCATCCAGAGCTATTCAGGTTAGATTTCGGGGACGAAATCCTATTAACGGGGGGATAATTGTAATGACCGCTCTAGTATATGGATTAGTAAAGGCAATTAGCACTAATTTTTATTATTTTACTATTATTTGTGAATTAATTTATTTGTGGACCCCAATATTTAGAAATAAATATTAGAGTTATAATTTCTCAATTCCGGAGATTTTATTAAACTCTAGGGGTATTATCTAGCTTATATGTGTAATATGTTATTTTTGTAATTTTTGCTTGGCGACAACGGAAAATGCGATGGATGGCTAGATTGATCACATGGGTAAGTTTAGAACCTTATTTCATAGGGGGAAATATTTTAGAGAAAATAATTATCGGGATTGAGCGGGGTTATGGAAATTGACCATTTTACCCCTAGTTTTAGAAATACCCTAAGTTTGAGTCAAAGGGCAATTTGGACATTTTATTTAAGTTATGGATAGGTGGCTTTGTGATTAGTTGACACCTAGCAAACTTTATTCAGCAAGGAAAAAGGATTTTCCCAACCTTAATTCATTTTGAGAAAATAGGAAAAACTTAGAAATTCATCTCACCATTTTCTCTCTCTCTCTTGCTTTCGGCTGGGGTTAATCAAAGGCAAAATCAGAGTTTTGCTTTCATTTCTTTGGATTTTCAGCAAGGTTTCAAGGGGGAAACTCAATCTAAGGTAAGCCCTAATGGTTCCTTCTCTTTTTTTTCAAGTTTTGAAGTAGTTAAATTAGTGAAATGGTGTTATAGGAGCTGTTAGAGTTTGATGATGGTTTGGTTCGAATTCTAGGGTTAGGTTGAGTAGAATTTAGGCCATAGCAGCTGGTTTTGATTGGTGTTAATGATTTTATGCAATTTTAAGTTTTGAATGCAAAGCTTTGTTCATTAATGGCATATTAATTTTGGATGGTTTGTTCTGCGAAATACTGGCTGGGTTTTATTGTTTATGCATTGAATATGAGCTCTGGAAGGTTTCATGGTAGTTGGTGAAGAATTGAGCAACAAATGAAGAGTTTGGGGAATACTGGTGCAAACCGGCTAGCCGGTTTGCAGTGCCACAAAAACCGGCTAGCCGGTTTTGGCAGGGTTCCCCGGGCCTTTCATTTTCTCAATTTTTGCCATTTCGATGCCTCGGTTGGGTGTTTCCCCATTTCCAAAGTTAGAATAACCCATTAAGAGCATAGCAGAACCTAGGGTTTTGGTTTTGGATTTCCCGGGATTAGGGTTTTGAATCATGTAACTTACCCGGTTTCACAATGTGATTAGGGCATCCATCTAGCACGAGATTTCCGTTCAGGTCGGCCAGCACGTTTGAATTCGGAAAACAGGTAAGAACTGAATATAACGTGTGATATAAATATCTGGGTGTATGTATATGTATGATATATATATATATGCATGCTGTGTGTATCCTTGTATGTGTTTGGGTGATATCATAGCGACACAACCATTGTGTCGGTTCAAAGAAGACAGGCATCGTACTGGTTAAGAGTGTTATTCACCCTGGAAAGTATGTTTTGGTACTATCATAGCGACACAACCATTGTGTCGGTTCAGCAGTGCAGGCATCGTACTGGTTAAGAGTGATATCATGGCCAATCATACTTTTGGATGTTATTGATGCTATCATAGCGGCACGAACATAGTGCCGGTCCTACAACACGATTATAGTGCTAGTAGAAGTGATATCATGGTCAGTAGCACAAGTAGTTAGAACGTTCTTGCTCATCTGTTAAGCCCTGTAGATAGGTGTATGGGCGCCTATTTACAGGTCGGAATTTATGTGATATGTTATATGCATTTCTTACTGAGTCTATCGACTCACAGTTCTACTTCCATGTGTAGGTAAAGGAAAGGCGAAGGCTGAACAGGGGTGAACCTGAGCTCAGATGGGATTGTACATGTCAAGCAGCGCGACCTGGAGTGTTCGGTCTCGGGACATCTGGGAGTTGTATTTTGAAAGTCGTTGTGCGACCTGTAAATCTGTATATTTTGGAATGTATGCTTGAAAAGTAAATTTTATAAAGTTTAAAAAAAAAACGGGATCCCGGCACTTGTAAATATTTTATTAAATTACAAAGTTTAGTATTTAATGCAAAAGTTTTAATTTGACACGTTTTTCGAGAAATTTCTTTGATTAGCAAAGATTGCACAATTATTGAAAAAGCACTGTAGCGTGCCTTAGCATTAGGGCGTTACAGTTTTTGTGTGTTAAACCATTGTTTAATTTCTATTTGTTGATTTCTATTATTTTGTAGTATCCTGTTTTGTCAAAATGAATCCCATGTTATCACTGTTGACTGAAAACAAGCTGAATGGATCTAACTTTAATAAATGGAATAAGAACATTAATATTGCTCTCATAGGAGAAAGTGCCTTGTTTGTTTTAACTGAGCCGTCACCTGAAGTGCCTGGGGACAATGCTTCCAAAGCTGTGAAAGAAAAGTATGAGCGTTGGCAGAAAGCAAATGACAAAGCTCTATACTTTATGCTTTCTAGCATGGTTGACACCCTCAAAACTCGGTTTTCTAAAACTGAGAAGGCTGCTGAAGTTATGACGAAGTTAAATGAACTATTCGGTAAGGCATCGCTTCAGTCACGCTTTGACGTGACTAAGAAGTACATTAATGCACGGATGGAACCTCATCAAAACGTGCGTGATCATGTTCTCCTCATGTCCAGTTATTTACAAGAAGCCCAGGATCATGGTGCTGAAATGGACAGTGCTACTCAAGTTAGTCTTATCTTGAATAGCCTGACTCCAGCATTTCTACCATATACATCAAATTATGTCATGAATAAGAAGGAAATTGACTTTCATGAATTAGTCAATGACCTTCAAACTTATGAAAATTTGATTGGAGGACCCAAGAAGAAAGGGAGTAAACCTCACAATCCTGGTAATGGTAATGGGACGATAAAACCTGAAGCAAATGTTGCCTCTGCTTCAAAGCCCAAATCGAAGAAGAAGTGGAAGAACACCAAGAAGCGAACAAAATCCATGAAAAAGGCTGCTCCTTCTGGTGATGCTACACTTAAAGGAAAGTGTTTCTACTGTAATGAGAAAGGTCATTGGAAACCCCAGTGTCCTAAACTTCTTGCAAAGAAACAAGGTATTTCAAATTATAAACTTTAAGAGTTTAGTGAATTGTTATCCAATTGGATTTATGATTCTGGACTAACTTTGTTTATTTGTTTTCTTCTTCTTATAGGCCAAGCTACTTGAACTCAATTAAGTTGGATCAGAAAGCTGGACCAAGGGTGAAATCGTCCAGATGAAGATGAATCTCTTCAATTTTTTGAATTAATTGTTTTAGTTTAAAAACAATTTGGATTTCAAATTTTAGCTAGGGATATTTATCCCTGTTTCTCTCATATTGTTGCAATACATTTTTTTATTAATAAATTTTATTTTTTCGAAATTCCCTATTGCAAATTATGAGATTGAGCTTCATTTATTTTATCTTCATCAACAATTACCACATTATATTTGTATGTTTGTATGTGTAAGTGTTTTTATTATTGATGCAAATTCTATAATATTTACAACTCTTCATAGAGTTATATTAAATAAATACTAGAAATTATTTCTATGTTTATCAATAATTGTTCATTCTCATACAATTATTAAGAATTTGTTTAATAAAAGGATCTTATGATCTGATAGGGGTGGAGAAAAGTTAAGAAAACTATGCAGTTCAACGATCTTTTATATCTAATGAACTCTGGATAGTATTCAACTCCACATAAACTCTATCACACTAAGAGAATCATGATCTTTACTACCTTTAGGGGTGGATCATAATCTCTATATACTTAGGGGTGGAGGTTATCCATAGTACCCTATATGTATATTCTTAGGGGTGGAGGAGTCCATTCCACAATTCCCTATGAAACACATATCTTGTTTAAACATAGAAGTAATATAATGAGTCAGCTATTGTCAATATAAATTCTTGATCTTGATTGTATGTTCCATTTCGTTTTTACTGTTGTAAGTAAAAGTTTGATACCTTTGAAAGTTCTTTGTTAAAGTTTCACACTACCTTAATTGAGTGGGAGAATTTTAAAATTCTATACCCATCTTCATCAGGTTGATACTTGTGATAGGTACTTAAGAACAATACTGAAAAGCAAATCTAACCATTCACATGGATAGGAATAGCTTATCAGAATTATGAGAATAAGATAAAGAACTCTAGTTCAGTCCATTCGAATGACTTGAACCAAGAATTCTTAATCCTCATAAAATTTGATGCTATCTTAATTTTGATTACTTTATCTCTGGCATGTATTTTTCACTTCAAATACTAGTCTCCTATGTTGATGACTTAGTCTTGACTTAAAGTTTCAGACTAATACAAAAGTCACAACTAGGTAACTCTCCAAACAATCAGAGGTTAAAAGTATTATTTAACCAGACATCTGCTATTGAGTGGGAGCTATCTGAGATGTAATCAAATAGGGAACATTAGAAGATATTCAAGAAGGATTTATAAAAGTGATCTATATCTCAGATATTAAGGAACTGTGTATCAGTTGTCCTTGTATCTCACCATCTAATTTCGATTTCTATAAGATGGTGCTTACTTTGGGGGTGGAGGAATTATTGTATAATAATTCAAGCTCTACCAGAGAAGAACTATAACTTGGTCTATTCGAAAATACCAGAAAGTTATATCACTGAAGAAAAGTCTACACTGTATTATCTCAATTACATATTTTAAAATATGAGAGATATGTCCTCTGTTAATTCAGATGTACTTTTAAAACAGTAAAGATTTCAGTATCCCTTGATGAGTAAAGCATATAGTAAAGGATGTTTCATAAGAGTATTTATGAACTAGTTTCCAGAAGTTTGGATGGATTCAAATATACTACACTTGATCTGAAGATCAAGACATCAGATTGACCTATTTGCACAGTTTGTTTTATATTAGTGCAAGTGGGAGTTTGTTGGGTTTTATGCCCTAAATAAAACTCTTTACAATCTGATTAGTTATCAATATAAGAAATTTGAAGTGATTGATGTTTGCATGAATTTTACATGCTAATGGTTTAATATGTTAAATATGTTTATTACATTCATACACACAAAATCAGTTAAATCCACATCATATGTTTATTCACAATTACAGTATCGTCAACACAGTGGAATGTGATTGTGATCATATGAATCAAAAGTTTTGGTCCCTGTTTCATCAGTGTTATTGGATTTACACTAATGTGATAATTAGCGATGATGTGTACTTGCACTTGGAGTAAGTGTTATGTTCTTTCCAGGACATTAGTAAAGTATACTAGTTTCGAATGTATGGAGTATACATTGAACTGGACCGATATTGCAACTAAGTTAAGATATTACAAACTTACCGTTATACATATCTTTCCAAGTCAATATCAGTAGTTGATCTTAAGATTAAAAGAATCTAAATCCTGATATGCTTGGGCTCAACTCAGGAGTGCTATTCATGTTCTTTGATTTATTAGTTAAGCCTACTTTTGGGTCAGGGTGATACGTATATTTTGGGAACATGATAGTATGATTGAGTGGGAGTGCTGAACATAAATATGGAATCTATAGCTTCTACTGGTGTATAGAAGTCAAGTGATGATTCCCTTCGAGCTTAGCAAATAGAAGTAAATGGATGAGCTCTTGTTTAACTGACTAAATATTAGATCACTAAACACCATTTACAGGTAGCTAAGTGTTTTAAGGGGCAAAATACATTGAGGGGTGAGAACGGTAAAGAAATCTCATCTCGATGTAAATCATCTATATAGAGGATCTTTAAATCACAATAAGATTATAACAATGGTTAAATGAGATAGTATATTGATATCGTGGAACATACAATATGCTCCATATAAGTCTGAGAGTGCAATTCTAAGTTCTAAGAGTGGATTCAACGAAGAATTAATAAGTAGGAATTTACTTGGTAAATTTGGTTCACTTATTGGAAGCTCAGCATATAGATCCATGGTCCCCATTCTAGTTGAGAACATTCTGCTTGTAAGACTCATTAATTGATTCGTGATTGATCAATTATAATTCTAAAGTTAGACTATGTCTAATTTTATGAATTTTCACTAAGCAGGGGTGAAATTGTAAAGAAAAGAGATTCTAGGTTTATTTATTTATTAATGGACTTTATATGTCTAATTAATAATTAAATTAAATGACAATATTATTTAATAATCTATTTTAGTTATTAAATAATTAGTTTTGGCATTTAAAAGGTTAGAATTGGAAAATTGGCGTTTTTGAGAAAATAGAGATAAAATTTGATAAAATTGCAAAATCAAGTGAGGCCCAATACTACACCATGGCCGGCCACTTAATGTGTTTTTTCAAATTAATATTTTCATTATTTTAATGTCAAATAATTCTAAACCTAGACCTAGTAGTAGCCTATAAATAGAAAGTGATGGCTCAGTCAAATTATAAGTTTTCAGATCATCTTTCTGACAGAAATTTCTCTCTTCAGAAAACTGAGCCTTCCCCACTTTCTACACCGTGGCCGAAACCCTCTCTCTTTTCTTCTTCATCTTTTTCGTGACCCTAGTGAAAGAGTAAGTGCCCACACACAGCAAGCAGTAACTCAATCATAGATTGGAAGACTGTGAAGGATCAAACTTGAAGAAGAAGGACATTCGGGCTCAGATCTTGATTATACTCGCTACGTAAAGGATACAAGGGTTAGAGATCTGAGTGGAAGGAGACATTAATTCCGCTGCATCAATGTAAGGTTTTCTTAACTTTATATGTGTTTAATTTATCGTTTTAGAAAGTTCATATTTAGGGTGTTTAAACAACATACTTGTGAGTAGATCTAAGATCCTGGTAAAATAATTTCCAACACAAGCATCACTGAGGCTGCAAGTTCTTCTGTGCCTGCTGCAATATCTGAAATTCCCACAACTACAACCAACAGTGCTGCATCTATACATGGGAATACTGGAACTCAAGATCTCACCAATGTCTGGTGTGATCAATGCCTCTGGTGTGACAAACTCTGCTGGAACTCAACCTACTTGCAACTGTTCCTGAGCCAACTGCCACCACTAGCTCTCACAATGTTGTTGCTACTCCGAATCAATTGGCCAATTCTCATCCCATGCAGACTCGGGCAAAGTCAGGGATACACAAACCAAAGGTCTACATGACCATTAAAATTCCCAAAACAGTTAAGGAGGCACTACAAGATGAGCAGTGGAACAAAGCAATGTTTGATGAAATGCTTGCCTTAATTCAGAATGCCACTTATACATTGGTTCCCTTACCACCTGGTAGAGAACCAATTGGCTGCAAATGGATCTTTAGACACAAAGAGAACTCTGATGGTACTCACAACAAGTTTAAAGCTCGTACAGCAAAGGGGTTTCACCAACAACCGGGATTTGATTTCACAGAGACATTTTGGTCCTGTGGTTAAACCAGTCACCATACGTATTGTCATTACATTAGCCTTGTCTCATGGATGGTGCATCAAGCAATTAGATGTCAATAATGCGTTTCTAAATGGTGATCTCAAAGAGGAAGTGTACATGGTACAACCTCCTAGCTTTGAAGTGCAAGCCTCTCCTCCCCTTGTATGCAAACTTCACAAAGCATTATATGGACTCAAGCAGGCTCCTCGGGCATGGTTCGATAAATTTCATCACTGTCTTCTTCAATTGGGGTTCTATCCATCAAAATCAGACCACTAACTGTTTATTCAACACACATCCACATCCACAACATTAATTCTTGTTTATGTGGATGATATCCTCATCACTGGCAGTGACCTGAAAGTTGTCACCAACATCATTACTGCTCTAAACAACAGGTTCTCTTTAAAAGAGCTTGGTGATCTTCATTATTTTTTGGGCATCGAAGTTAACTCTACACCATCTAGTTTACATCTCTCTCAAGCAAAATATGCTCGAGATTTGCTTATCAAAGCTCAAATGCAAGAAGCAAAACCTTCTCCCACTCCAATGACCACTGGTGTAAGACTTTCAGCTCATGGCAGTGAACCAATGTCAGACCCTCAACTCTATCGATCAATTGTAGGTGCACTACAATATTTGCTCATCACAAGACCTGATCTATCCTTTAGTGTGAATAAGGTGTGTCAATTTATGCACAACCCCTTACTCACTCACTGGTTAGCTGTTAAACGCATCCTACGATATCTAAGTGGCACAGTCTCCTACGGTTTGCATCTAAAAAGGCCTACAGATCATGACATAGTTGCATTTTGTGATGCTGATTGGGCCACGGATCCTGATGAAAGACGGTCCACCTCTGGTTTCACCATATTTTTTGGTGAAAATCTAGTTGCTTGGCAATGCAAAAAGCAACAAACGGTATCCCGTTCAAGCACTGAAGCTGAATATCGCAGCTTGGCAAGCACGGTAGCTGAACTTACATGGATCCATTCCGTCTTTACAGAACTACATATTCAGCTTCCTAGACCACCTACTGTGTGGTGTGACAACTTAAGCACCATCCTTCTCAAGGCAAATCCTGTTCTTCACGCCCGAACTAAACACATCGAACTTGATCTCTACTTTGTGCATGAAAAGGTTATGCAAAATCAGGTTCATGTCAAACATGTTCCCGCTGTGGAGCAACTTGCTGATGGCTTAACTAAAGCAATCTCTACTCAACGATTTCCCCATTTTCGATCCAAGCTTACTGTTGTCCTCAAAAGTGAGTGTTTTAATATTTATACTCGCAAGTGCACGAATCGTTTCGGAATATAGTGTTCATGTAAGTGCAAGGTCGAACCCATGGGAGTTGACTAACATCAAAAGAAACTATTTCAAACAAAATAAGAATATTCTAACCTAGCTCCAAATATTTGATAGGATTTTGGTTTTGCAAAAGAAAATAAAAGACAAGTAACTAAAATACTTAAGATTAAAGATGAGTGAGTATGAAAATGATTTTCAAATAAGATGTGTAAAATAAGATTATTAAGATATTAGAATCCACAAAATGCAAGTTCAATAATATTTATAAATATATTGATTCCCAAGTTTTAGATGTAGTTGAAATAAATCTCACCATATTTTCCAAAATATATTTTTCATTTAAGTACAAGTTATTTTCAAAAAGGTAGGATTTTTCTTCACTTATAAAATGTATAATTTCTAAGCATTAAATGTGTTATAATTTAATGAAACTACACAAAATCAAAGAAACTATGTTTAGGCAAAATATAACACTTATATTCTAAGAATTAGATGTAAACAATTTAATGAAAGACATTTAATCAAAGAGTATTATATTTTTGCATAATGAAGAACTAAGTAGGAATATGCTTTAACAATCAAAAATACATGATATTGAAGATGAAGAAGACATATTTTTGATAGAAAAATCCATGAACTTTATAGCACAAATGGGAAATCAACATACAAACATAAACACTATCTAGTTACATTTTGCTTCATCATTATCTTAATAATCTTGAAAAAAGATTAGAAGCTCATAACTAGATAAAAATTACAAAAGATAAACATACTTGACATGCTCTTCAAAGTGTAAAAATGGTAAAAATGAAGAGTGTGGAATGGAGAAGTGTTTTGGGTTGAAGAGGTGTTTAGGAGGGTGAAGAGATGTTTAGGGGGTGAAGAGATGTGTTTTGAAATGGTCTTCCAACACCATATTTATAGGCAAAATTAGAGAATTAAATTAATCAAAATAAAATAAATAAAATGATTAATTTAATTAGGGTTGGGAAGAGAATGGATAAATAGAGTATGTGTAAGAGTATTGGAAAAAATAAATATTTGTTTGGATGGAAAAATAGTGAAAAGATAGGGTAAAAATAAATTAGGAATGTTTATTTAGGTGAAATAAATTGGGAAGAGTAAATAGGTATTTATGTGTAATGTGTGGGAGAAAATGTTGGTATTTTATATTTTCTAAATCTTTTTGGGCTGAGAGAAAAGCAAATAACAAGTCAATTTTTTCTTCTTCTTTTTCTTCTGCAGGTACACTTGGCGAGGGCTGGTTGGCTGCTGCAGCTGACTGGGTGCATGCGTGGCGCTTGCTGGCTGGCTGGGAAGGCTGACGAGGCGAGACCAGCTGGGAAAGAGGGACTACAGGCGGGCCCCACGCGTGCAGGCTGGAGAGAAGAGAAAAGGAGCTCACGCTCCTGCTGTCGGGGTGAGACACACGCGCCCATCCAGACGCTCCGATCATCAAACGGACGGCTCAGATTGGGTCAAAGAGCTGACCGAGAGTGGGCTTCTTCTTGGGCTGATTTGATTTTGCTTTTAAAATTGTATTTTGACCCCATTTCTTCAATATTTCTCCAATTTATTCCTAATCTTCACCACCAATTACACCTAAAAATACATAAAGTAAATTAGAAACTAAAATAAAATTTAAAATAAATAACACATAACATATTATCATAAAATAATTATAAAAACATATAATAAACTATAAAATAAATATAAGGCTAATAAATCCAAAAATAATTAAAAACTTACTCAATTAATTAAAAACTTAAGAACTAAGCCAATTTTAGCTAAAAAAATGTGAAAAATAACTCTAATTTCTAGAGTTATCACTTACAATTCAAGCTCTTGCCTCTGCCACAGAAGACTCGAATTGTAATCTTGAGGGGTCGTGTTAAGGGTATTCGGTTATGTCTGTTAGTGACAGGTTGTATCAGTTAGTTTGTTACAATCTATTCTGTTAGATTAGTTTTCTTTTGCAACCAACTACTGGTTCTTGCTCTAATCTGTTCACTATATAACCTTGTATCTCTAACACTGAATCAATGAGATTGCTCTTTCCTTCATCAGTCCTCTTTTGCTTTCTTTATGTTTTCTCTTTGTGACTTTCTTTCAGTCTTGTTGTTGTTCTTGTTCTGTTTGATCTTTAGCTATGGCCAAGAGATTCAACATATATACACAAAATTATACCCAAATCAAAGTATACACAAATAAAAATTAGAGCTTACCTTGACTGAGAGTGGGAGAGCCGGCGGTGTGGATTAGCTCGGGCAACGGTCTGGAGGTAGGCGGTGGGTTACCTTTCAATTTTTTTTTTTAATTTAAAGAGAGAGAGAGAGGGGGGGGGGGGAGGGGGGGGATGTGGGTGGTGGAGATGATAGTGGGGAAGGTGGTGGTGAAGGGTGGTGGTGATTAGAAAGAAGAAGAGAAAGAAGAAGAAAATGGGAAAAAGGGGGACGGTACTGAGTTTTATTCAGCATTGACTTTTGCTGGCACACTTAGGCTTGCCGGCAAAAAAATTTCCCTAAATAAAAATGAAACACAATGTTTCATTAATTGTAAAAGTTTTGCCGACGAGCTTAAGTGCGTCAATTTTTTGCGCACATCTTTACTGGGCGAAAATTAAACGGCCAAAATTTTATCACTTTTGCTGATGCATTTACTCGCCAGCAGAAGTAAAATTAAGTTACCAAATATTTATTAACTTTTTCCAGCGCACTTATTTTACCATTAAAAGTGGAATTGAATCACCAAAAGTTGGCTCCTTTTGACGGTTAGTTTACCACCTTTTGTCGGCAAAACTACTGCATTTTGCCGGCTTAGATCACTTATACTAGCGAAATAACTCGTCGGTATAAGTATTTTCCATAATAAAATGAGGGATAAATTTACCATCTTTTACAAACGAGATTCGTAAACTGTGCTGACAAAAGTCAACTTGTGCCAGCACAATTTCGCCAGCAAAAACTCTTTTTCTTGTATTGTGAGTAGTGTTAACAAATGTATTTATTAAAAAAATGGATTTTTACAAAAAAATACTGAATTTTGGATCAAAGTTTACAATTTTACTGCCACATTTTATAAAACAATCTAAAACAACCGCAAAATAACAAAACAGGACAATTAAAAATAACAGTAGAATAACTAAAAAAATAACTGTAAAACAATAATGTAAACTTAACACAGTACAGAGTATGAAACTTACACAGTATACTTGAAAAAAATTTTCACCCCGCAATAAAAAAAAGAGAAAAATTTAGGTGTCGTTTGGTAACACTTTTATTTTTTAATTTTTTAATCACAAAATGAAAGTAAAATTTTTCAATTTTTAATTTAGGTGTCGTTTGGTAACACTTTTGAAAAATAAAAATGCGTTCTGTAGCAATTTTTATTTTTCAATTTTAAAAACAGAAAATAAAAGTGTGTTCTGTAAAATTCATTTTTATTTTTATTTTTTTATTTTACTTAAGTCGGGTCTATGTCTGGGGTCGGATTCGTGTTCGGATCAGAAGCCGGGTTCAGCACCAGGGCCGTGGGGAGGAGATTTGGTCAGGGTCTGGTCGTAATCCAAAAGATTGATTACGAAAAAAAACTGTTTAAAAAAATATTGAAAGTGATTTTTTTTTTTTGTTGTTTTTAAAATTTTGATTTCTAATTATAAAATTAAAAAGTAAAAACAGTTTTATTGAACATGTTTTTCAAAAATATTTTCACTTTTCCATTTTTGAAAATAGAAAACTGATTAAAAAGGTATTACCAAATGCCACCTTAATATTTTAATATGAGGTGTAATAACCCCTACAAAAAAAAAAACAGATGTATCCATTAAGCGGCAGGTTATACTCATGAGTTTAAATAGCTGATTTTTTTTTATTATTAGAATAAACTTTATTAATTATATCTACGTACGACCAGTACGGAGGAAGATGTTTTTAGGTAATGTTTGAAAAATCAAAACAGGAAAAATAAAATAACATAGCGTATTGGACCATTTTATTTTAAAGGAAATAAATAAAAATAAGAATTATTATATGGTTAATTAATTTGGATATTACTGTTAAACATCACTTATATATATTATATTTTTGACGAAGATTATATTAATTAACACCCCCTTGTTTGCTTCAACAAACATACATTATAAATTTTAATAGTTAAATTAATTTTAGTCAAATTTATTTCTAATATTATAGCCAAATTATCTTTAAAATATCTATTATAATATCAAAATTTCTAATTCATCATAACAATTATACATAAATATTTCTCAATGAGAAGATATAACATTGTATTAGAGTTACTTAATTATTAATATACATAATACAGTAGAACCTCTATTCAAGAATAGACTTTGACCAAGCAAATTATATTCTAATTGAGAGGTTATAACTAAATAGAGTTATACTAGAAAAAAAAAATTAAAATACTAAAAAATATCAATCTAACCATAATAACAATAAATAATTATTAATACTATATTATAATAAAATTATTTTAGAGTAAATATAATGGTAATACATATGTTACAATTTGGAATAAAATTATTAATTTTATGTAAATAAATTTACAAAACATATGTATATATTTTATTAAAATGTAATTATTCTTATATAGAGGTATATTTTGTTAATACGGGACTTAGAAAATGTATAACTAATTACAATTTAGAGGTTATTCTTATTTATAACTGGCCCAAATTGGGACTTGATTTTTTTATAATAAATTAGAGGTTATTCTTGAATAGAGTATTCTTAAATAGAGGTTCTACTGTAATAATAATAATAATTAATTAAATCTAATACAATTTAATTATATTATATTTATAATTTAATCGATAGTTTAAATTTTTTTTCTATGAATCAACTAGTGTTTTCATTACTCCAAAAAAATTAATTAATTTACAAACTACGAGCATCTTCAGTTAAAGATATTAAGTATTCTATATAATACTCTATAAAAAATATATATTTAACTAATTTTATTAAATATTAAAATAAGTAAATAAATTTAGATATTATAAACAATATAACTAATAAACTTGCTATAAAGTATAACTAATTATCTTATTATTACTTAGTTTATCATGATTAAAACTAAAAAAAAGTTGTGTTCGTCCTTCTTTTTTTCTTTCTAAACCAATTTTTTTAAAACAAATACTTTAATTTTTCTTCTCCAATCTTAGACCATCTCTAATGGATGGTGTATATATTTTGAGTTAAATTTAATCTAAAATATACAATAAAATTATATTTGACCCAATTTTTATATTTGTGTTCCAATACATAAAGTACAAATTAGTTATAAAAGTCAATATTATTAATACTCTTTGAAAATATATAAATAATTCTTTATTTATATTATTTTAATAACTTATAAATATAAAAATATTTTTTTATTAATAAATAGTATTAATATGTGGTAAATAAGCAATTAAAAAACGTGTTATTTATTGTGAGCTAAAATTTGGCAAATGTTTTTTTTTACCAAATTTAATACAATTTTTAGTTTAGACAAATTTAACATACATTTTAAATCACTATAAAAAGTTAATTTTTAACAAAATGTTCTAAAAATAATAATATACCACATTTATAGCTCTTGAGTAGAGATACTCATATGATAATTATCTTAAACGAAATTTGTGCAATCCATACAAAATATGAAAAGAAACAACTACCAATAAGCTTGCAAAACCCTCTAGTGCACTTTATATTTATATAAAAGTTCTTTTGCTTCAGATTATTATTTTAATCATTAATATTTGTTAGTGGAATCACATTATATTTTGAATTATATAATTACACACACAACATCAATTTGTATTTCTGGTGTATAATTTTTGTATTTCTATAATAGCCTAAAAAACAAAAAACCAACGAACCATTATTAAACCACCTTAAAAAAGCAGAGAGGAAACTTTAACACATGTGAACATAACCTGAACCGAGTGATGTCTATTATCCCTCTTGTCATTGGCTTTATAATATATGAACACGTGTCCACATACGTATAAATCACTATTACATATTACGTATTACGCAAGAAAATATTGTATAATAATAATAATAATAATAATAATAATAATAATCCCAGCCTCAACAACCTATTATTTCTCATACTATAAAAATAGTTCGTCCACCATTTCTTTCCTTCCCGTTTAACTAATTTAAACTAAAACGGGTTATCCAAAAAAAAAAATTAAAACTAAAACGACTTGAGTCTTTACACGGTCCCCCCGCACAGACTATTTCTTTTTTACTATAAAAAAATAACCACTGTAAAATTAGCCCAATCCTAATTCTATTTACCGAAGCCGCGTTACCATTTTCCATTTTTCTTTTACCTTTTTACCTTTTTAAATATTTATAAGCAAGTGTTATGTTATTTTCTCCAATTTAATTTAATTTTTGGTTTTTTATTTTACTTTTCTGATCAGGACCACCACCACCAGTCACAACCAACCACTCATCTCTTATAAACCTATTATATACATCCCTCGAGAGAGAGAGAAAAGAAGACTGAAGAGTCCTTATATTTTGCCTAAAAAACACCCCACACTTTCGGTCATTTTCACCTAACTCTTCCTCCCTCCCTCCTTCTTCTCTTTCATATTTATCTTTGATATTGTTTTATTTTATTTATACACACACAGTTTAGCTATATATAAATATATAGGGGTGTATCTATAGATTTGTGGGGTTTATTTCTATTGAACAAAAAAAAATGCAGACAGATTCATTACGCTCTGTAAATCCGAGTTTTAATGACTACTCATCATCTGGTACGGGAAATCTAGCTGATATTGCTGCTAGAGTCGTTAACGAGTTTCGACAAGAGAATGGTTCAAACGGCAGCGTTTTTGGTCTCGAGGAATATGATTATGTACCGTGGGATCAGTTTGGGGAAGTTAATCAGAGCAGCCGTTCCTTAATCACCATACCTGATGTTCATCGCGAGGAAGAAGAAGAAGAAGAGGAGGAGGAGGAGAGTGAGTTTGAATTCGCGTTTGTTGCAACGGAACCGGATTCTTCGCCGATATCTGCGGACGAAATCTTCTATAATGGTCAGATCAAACCGGTTTACCCTCTCTTCGACCAGTCCTTGCTCGAAAAACCGGTTTCATCGACGAACGACGTCGATGCGAAAAAGAAGAATAATAATGTTCAGGAAACGACGCGTCGTGCGCGTCGGCCACAGCTGAGGAAATTGATGGTGGACGAAGAGAGGGAAACAACGACATCGTCTTGTTCTTCATCCGAGGCCGACGAACTCGACGGTTTGAAACAAGGTACGTACTGCGTTTGGAAGCCGAAAAACGTCGAGGTTTCAGACGAACAGCGGAAAAAGTGCCGTTCGACAGGGTCGTCGAGGCGGTGGAAGCTTCGAGATATTTTGAGCCGGAGCAGGAGTGTCGGAAAGGAAGGGCTTCTGTTTGCGCCATCGATTAAGAAGCTAGGAAGTTCGAAACGCACCGGAAAAGAAGAGTCGGCGGCGATTGCGGCGGAGAATAAAAATTTGAAAAACGGCGCCGTTTCCATTGAAAACGACGAAGGAGAGAAGATTAAGAATAAGGATGAGGAAAGGAAGAGAACTACGTACAAACAGGATTTTGTGGGGTTTTTGGCTAATGTTAATGGTCTCAGTAGGAATTTGCATCCATTTTGATTTTTTTTTTTTAATTTTTTTTTTTATATTTATTGGGTGGGTTCATTAAGGTGATGATTAATCTTAATCTCAAAGCTTTGTACAATTTTAATTATGATAAAAAGAAAAAACAAAATTTGTATATGTGATTATGTGAGTACCAAATTACTAATTACAATATTAAAAAAAGAAAAGATAATTATTATTATGTGAGGTGATCAGTTGGTGTGTTTAAGTAAGAAAAAGTATATTTCTTCTAATTTTCACGCTGGCCTTATTCATTTTTCTTAATTTTTTTTTTTTTTTCTATTTTGCGAAAATTTAAGATAATATGTGCTTTGATTCTTAATTCTGGAGAAAGAGGAATATTATTATTATTATTGGAGATATGTGAATGCGTAATCCTTACTCGATAGCATGACATCTGCATTTTTTTTTTCTTTTTTTATGTTTGGCTTTTGTGTGGGTCTCACACGTTAATGCTATAAAAGAAATCCATTATTTTCTAGGCAAACTTTTCCAAGAAAATTCTATCCTAATTAATCATACTAAATGAAAAGTAAGCCTTGAATTGTATAAATGAAATTCAATTAGTAAAACCGACAAATTTATAAAACTCAAAACAAAATGAAATTTGAAATGATCATCACATTATATTATTATATATATTGATCCTTTACCAAAAAAAATATATATATTATGTATTGATAGTTTAACGTACTTTAAATATGTTCAAAAAAAAAAAAAAATGTTTTTTTTAGTATTATATAATATTATACGTTTATATATGATATATATATTTTTCGATAGAACAAAAAAAACTCAAAACTCCACCCTAAAAAACAAAATTTCTGCAAAAATAAAAATAAAGGAAGAAGAGATTCATAACATATTTATGGCATTAACCATTAGACAGGGCCGACCCTGAGAGTAGGTGGGCTAGGTGTGCGGCCCAAAATTAAAAAAAAATATATTAATATATAGATAAAATATTAAATAAGAAGAAAATATAATAAAAATTTAGTGTAGTGGTAAAAGATCTTACTTTAAATTAAGAGATCATGACATCAATTTCCAACCTCTTAAGAGTTTTTAAAAACATTACCATTACACTAAGTACTAGAATTATTATTTTCATAATAGTTAAACTATATATAAGGGCCCCGAAATTTAATTTCGCTCTCCATATACCTTAAGACCGACCGTGGCATTAGGTAGTAATGAATGCAAACCATACTTGACATTTTTTGTTTAAGTTCGAGCACTTATTTATAGATATATATTGAGATAAACACATATATTTATGGAATTTTTTCAGTTTCAACCAAAAAAAAATAACAATATCACAAAAATATTTCTAGTTGGCCAAATAAACAAATATACATCCCAACTAAAAAAAATTACACAAATACCACTTACACACACCTTTAACCCAGGATCTATGCTTCCTGGGCAACTATCACACAGCCATCGCGCAACCATCGTGCAACTACACAGCAACCCAACGCAACCGAAACGAAAATTCAATCAGAGAGATAACCACTATTAATTCTGGCGACTTCACCTGAGAAGACGACCAGAATCAATCAAAACAAATGTTGTTTCAAATTCATAAAAAAAAGTATAGAAAAACTACTACGAAACTAAAATTCAACTGGAAATCCAGTTTAATTTGCATAATAATAATGTCCCGACTTCAATTTTTAGATCCATAAAAGACAGATCTCAAAAAGTTGAATTGGAGTTCCCAAACAATCCAACTCAAGTATAATCCAAAAAATACATCAATACTATAGTAAAATATTTATCCTGATGTATTTTGTTGTTTTCCAAATTTCTAATGGTGAATTTGTTCATATTAAATTATAAAAAGACATGTAGATAGAGTTATGTACATGAAAATATTGTTATGATTTTTAATGTTTCACAAGAGTTGCATAAACATTTTGCTAACAATTATTTCGTCTGATTGAAATCTTCGTTTGATGCAACCTTCGGCCAACCACCCAAAAACTTTCGTCTGATGCAACCTTCGCCCAACCACCTAGCAACCATCGTCTAATTGAAACCTTCGTCTGATGCAACTACCGCACAACCACGCAGCCACCACTCTGCAACCATCGTCTGATTGTGTAAATGATGATAGTGTAAGTTGTATTTTGGTAATTAAAATTACATAAAAAGTATAAATGTTGACTTTACCTTATGAAGGTATTTTTATAAATAAAAGGCTAATTAGTAATTTCCCCCCCCCCCCCCCCCCCCGAACTTTGACATAAATCGTGCCCCCTAAACTTTTTTGGCCATTAAAAATTCCCCTCGAACTATTGAAATTGTTAAATTTAAGGACTTTTGTCTAATTTTAGTAAAAATATTCTAACATGGATAAAAGTTCAAGGGGCATTACTTAGTACATATCAAAGTTTGAGGGACATGATTTGGTAAATATCAAATTTTGGGGAGCATGATTTAGTACATAAACAATTATTGAAACAATAAATTGAATGAAATTAGACAAAAGTCTTTAAATTTAATAATCTCAATAGTTCGAGGGAAATTTTTAATGGCCAAAAAAGTTCAGGGGCATAATTTAGTACATGTCAAAGTTCAGGAGAAAAAATTACTAATTAGCCTAAATAAAATGTCAATTTATATTTTTTATGTAATTATTCTTATATTTATTATAATTGTATATATATAACGCGGTAATATGTGTAAAATAAATGTATAATATATGACTAAATGATTGAAATTTTCTTAAATTGTATTATATACACACGATAACCGGTAACGTGTAACTAATTACTTAATTGATGAAAATGTGATAAGTGCAAATTTTGTGTGTTTAGTAAATATTACTTAAATTATGTATACATATGAAAAATAGAATAATTAGAGTATAAATATTTTCTTTCCTCAAAAAAAAAAAAAAAAACAAAAACGAATATGAATATTTCTCCTTATATTTTATATGATTAATTGGAGGACAGATCAATTAATATATAGAATTGCAAAAATTAATGGCATCTTTCACACCTTTCAGCATCTATATTAGTTTGGATAATGTGATTAAAGAAAGGAGTGTCCGAATGACATGATGATTAAATTTGATTAGATAGAATTTTATAAAATATCTTTTCAAAATCAATTATAATATTAATAAGTGGATATGTTCTTATATATATAAGTAGATATTTTAACATTTAATCCAATACATATCATATAATAGTTATAATATATAATTTGAAAACCGTACCGATTCCAAATGGATAGCTTGGAATATAAATGTTAAAGTTAGTATTATATATATTTTAAATAATTAATTAATTCAAATAAGTTGCACTATCTCTATCCCCTCAAAAATAAAGTTAGTCATACGTAATTACTTATTACTAATTATACTGAAGTGGGGAAACCTAACTTTTATAGAATAATTATTCAATATATACGAAAATGTCTCAATTTTTCGTAAATATCCTTAAATTAATATAATTTTGTTACAAAGTCAATATCCATTATTAAATTACCACTTGATAAATCGATGTAGCTCAATAAGTTAGATTAGTTTATCTTGTACGTTTATAAATATATCATATATATATTAGTTACAATACAATATAATTAACTTGTCATCAAGAGGTATATATGTACTTGGGGTATTAATTAATTATATTTTTATATACATTTTACTTAAGAAACTGACTATTTTCTGTTTTAATTAATGACTTTATAAATCACACCTGCAGGAATGCAAGCCAAAGGGTAAAATTCATTGAAAAAAGAAAAACAAATCAACGTGACAAATGTAACTTTTTTTTAAATTCATTAAAACGAAATCTATCATTTTTGATAAATGCATGGTTCATCATCATGAATATATAATAAACTTCGAATCATATAGGAGGAGCTACGTACGTAGGTACTACCATAAATGTACAACGACACAGCAAAAATACTCTTAGATATATATTAATTATTTGACATAAATAACATAAGGAAGAAAAGAACAAGGATATATGAATGGCATAATGGATATATATAGTCCTGCCATCCCATAAAATCTAAATGCATTTTTGTTGTAATGCAATCTAATCTAATTATTAATTGAATTTAAAAAAACTATTATCATCTACTTCAATTTAATTAAATTTTAAAATACAATTAAATTCAGTTTAATTATGGTGCCGTTTGGTAACACTTTTATTTTTTAATTTTTTAATCACAAAATGAAAGTAAAATTTTTGTTTTTAAAAATTTTGCTTTTAAAAAACAAAAATGCGTTCTGTAACCACTTTTATTTTTCAATTTTAAAAACAGAAAACAAAAGTGTGTTCTGTAAAATTCATTTTCATTTTTATTTTTTGATTTTATTTACGTCGGGTCTAGGTCCGGGGTCGGATTTGGGTTCAAGTCAGAGGTCGGGTTCAGCGCCAGGACCGTGGGGGATTTGAGTCTGGGTCATGATCAAAGTCCAAGATATTGATTAAGAAAAAAAAAAACTGTTTAAAAAGATATTGAAAGTGATTTTTTTTTTAAAAAAAAAAAATTTGATTCTCAATTAAAAGTTTGAAAAGTAAAAACAGTTTTATAGAACATGTTTTTGAAAAATATTTTTACTTTTTTAATTTTAAAAACAGAAAACTAATTAAAAAAATACTACTAAACAGTACCATTTAATCAATTTTTTAATTAAATATTCAATTACACATTAATGTTAAAAATCCATAAAAACTAAATAATACTTTATAAAAATATTACTTAATGCGGTTAAAAATTTAAAATAACAAACAACACTCCCAAGTTAAAATAGAACAAAATAAATAGATAAAATTACTTCAGTGTTACAAATTTAATACACAAAAAACTCACTAAAAATATAATTAAAATATACATTTTTATTTTCTATATCACTACAAAAAAACTGCTATTTTTAGTGACAACTTTTTAGTCACAACATAATTTTTTTGTGACTAAATGTGACTAAATGTGACTTTTAGTCACAATAAAATATTACTTGTGACTAAAGCATAGTATTAGCTACAAGTTGTCACTAATTTAGTTTTAGTCACAACAAGTATTGTGACTAAAAATACATTTAGTCACAACAAATTGTAATTTTTGTGACTAATACTTTTAGCCACGGACCTTTTAGTCACAACATAGGAATAATAATTTATAATTAGTCGTGACTAAAAATAAGATTTTTTGTAGTGTATATTTTTATTATACGTTTCAAAAAAAATGTATATAAATATATAAGTATATATGGAAGAGGTTTCAATGGTTACATTTTTATTATAACCATCATGGTTACATTTTTTTAAGCTATTGGATTACTATTAAATGGTTGTGATTAATTTAAAAATTAAATAAAAATAAATAATAAATAACTTGTAACCTAAAAATAACCTAATCATTTATTTCCTTATAAAACTTTAATTAAGATTAATTATATTTTAGAATTAAATTAATTATAATTATTAATTAATTTTTTGCAATTTATTACTATATAAGGATCTTTTAGCAATTTATTTTTTTATACTTAAATTATTTAAAATTTTATAGCAAAAATTTTTATAATTTAAAATTATACACATATAATTTCATAATTTAAATTTTATTATACTTGTAATCTTAATTTTAAATTATTTCACTTAATTAATTATTTTTTTATTTAAATATTTAAAAAGTAAAAAATAAAATAAGTTGAAGAATTTTTTAGAAAAAAAAATGGCTGCACTTGTTATCGATTGATTAGCTTGAGGCCTCATACTTAGTTCATATAATTGTAACAAAATAATTAAATATCATTTAAAAATAATTAATTATTTAAAAATTTATTATAAGAAGAGCATTTTAATTTGTGTCAAAAGAAGTTTAATTTTTGTAAAAAAAATAAATTTTATTGTAAATATTATAATTAAAGGGCTTAATTATTAAAATAATTCAAGTAAGGATTTAAATATAAATATTAATTGCTAAAAGAGGTCTTGTTGAATATTTAATTAATTATTTTAAGAAAATAGTTAATTATAATTAATTAATTTTAAAAAAAGAATGTCTACTATTTAATTAATTATTTTAAGAAAATAGTTAATTATAATTAATTAATTCTAAAAAAGGAAAGTCTACCTATTAGTAACCTGCTATTACATGTCAAAGAAAAATGTACAATAAAAATGTAACCATTAAATAGTTACCCAAGTATATATATATATATATATATATTTTTAATATAATTAGATTAGATAGATTTTTTAATTAAATTTTAATATTAACATCCAATAATTAATGTAATTTAATTAAAATCTAAATTTTTACATGCAATTGTAATTAAATATCTTTTTTTTTAAAAGATTAATTAAATTGGATGGATTCCATTTATTTAGATTAAATTAAAATGTTATCCACACTTCCATAATGTATCAATATTCTCCTACAGCTTTCGTCTAGATTTTTATATTATGATGTATATAATTGTTGTAACGATCTAGAAAAAGCAAAATATCAACTTTTCTTAGGAGTGGTTGAATGAATGTTCTTTATTTTTTGTCTCCATAATTAGGAAAAGCGAATGTCACTCTTCACGATGTACTACTATACTACTCTTCCAATTCTTTCAACTTCCTTTGCTTCAATTGGGTCCCCCACAATATAAACGCCTTTTATATTCCAAATATTATATAATTGACTGGTAATTACCAAGATATTAATTATAGTCTAATTATTATATAAAA